>NC_044976.1:142336316-142517696 GCF_008728515.1 Papio anubis | reverse complement strand
ACTTCAAACTATACTACAAGGCTACAGTAACCAAAACAGCATGGTACTGGTACCAAAACAGAGATATAGACCAATGGAACAGAACAGAGTCCTCAGAAATAATACCACACATCTACAGCCATCTGATCTTTGACAAACCTGAGAAAAACAAGAAATGGGGAAAGGATTCCCTATTTAATAAATGGTGCTGGGAAAATTGGCTAGCCATAAGTAGAAAGCTGAAACTGGATCCTTTCCTTACTCCCTATACGAAAATTAATTCAAGATGGATTAGAGACTTAAATGTTAGACCTAATACCATAAAAATCCTAGAGGAAAACCTAGGTAGTACCATTCAGGACATAGGCATGGGCAAAGACTTCATGTCTAAAACACCAAAAGCAACGGCAGCAAAAGCTAAAATTGACAAATGGGATCTAATTAAACTAAAGAGCTTCTGCACAGCAAAAGAAACTACCATCAGAGTGAACAGGCAACCTACAGAATGGGAGAACATTTTTGCAATCTACTCATCTGACAAAGGGCTAATATCCAGAACCTACAAAGAACTCAAACAAATTTACAAGAAAAAAACAAACAACCCCATCAAAAAGTGGGCAAAGGATATGAACAGACATTTCTCAAAAGAAGACATTCATACAGCCAACAGACATATGAAAAAATGCTCATCATCACTGGCCATCAGAGAAATGCAAATCAAAACCACAATGAGATACCATCTCACACCAGTTAGAATGGCGATCATTAAAAAGTCAGGAAACAACAGGTGCTGGAGAGGATGTGGAGAAATAGGAACACTTTTACACTGTTGGTGGGATTGTAAACTAGTTCAACCATTATGGAAAACAGTATGGCGATTCCTCAAGGATCTAGAACTAGATGTACCATATGACCCAGCCATCCCATTACTGGGTATATACCCAAAGGATTATAAATTATGCTGCTATAAAGACACATGCACACGTATGTTTATTGCAGCACTATTCACAATAGCAAAGACTTGGAATCAACCCAAATGTCCATCAGTGACAGATTGGATTAAGAAAATGTGGCACATATACACCATGGAATACTATGCAGCCATAAAAAAGGATGAGTTTGTGTCCTTTGTAGGGACATGGATGCAGCTGGAAACCATCATTCTTAGCAAACTATCACAAGAACTGAAAACCAAACACCGCATGTTCTCACTCATAGGTGGGAACTGAACAATGAGATCACTTGGACTCAGGAAGGGGAACATCACACACCGGGGCCTATCATGGGGAGGGGGGAGGGGGGAGGGATTGCATTGGGAGTTATACCTGATGTAAATGACGAGTTGATGGGTGCAGCACACCAACATGGCACAAGTATACATATGTAACAAACCTGCACGTTATGCACATGTACCCTACAACTTAAAGTATAATAATAATTAAAAAAAAAAAAAGTTTCTTAACTTGCCTATGTCTCATCATCATTGCTACTAAAAACCTACATATGCTGCCTTCTAATGTCATTTTAAAAATCTATGACTCACATCACAATTGTTCACAACACACAGCCATTGAGAACCATGGAGCTAGGTTATGAAGTCTCTAAGGGAAGAGACTGTATCTTTTTCATCTTTATACCACCCACCTCCTCCCACACAAGAAACTTTTGTCATTGTAAATTTGCCTTGATTTGCTGTTTTATGGGTTTAGCTCTGAAATCATCTGTTAGTAAAGAGAGACATAAGACAAATTTTCCTGCTATTTTTATAAATTCAGTATTTAAAAGAGATTCCCATTTCCCAGATTTGAGACCTTTTATTTGTTAGCAGAAAATGTCTGTTCTGAAAGAGGTGTGTTATGAGGTCATGTTCACTTATCTCCCTTAATTTCCCTAATGTCCCCTTCTCTTCAACTTCTCTTCACTGCCTTCATTAAGAGCCTTTAGATTGCCAGAGCCTTTCTACTGGTTTATTTGCCACTGGTCTGTCCCCTACTCCAGCTACCCACCAAACTACAACTAACACCATCATTGTTCCTCATCACAAATCTGTTCATATGGTTTCTACATTTCTCTTTTACTTACAGAATCAAATCCAAAATCCTCACCTTGGCATTCAGAAGGTCTTTGCAATGGGCCTTCTCAGCACCTCCCCCTAAATCCCTCAGCCTTCTGGCCCCTTCTGCCTTCTCCAATGAATGCTAAGCTCCAGCCACATTGACCTACTCATTTCCTGCAATATATTATGTAGCCTTTCTTGTCTTTAAAATTGCTTTTTCTAAGTGTGCTTTTTCCCTCATTTCTCTTGTTGGCACATAGTTGGTGTTAAATCAATATCTGATAAATAATAAATTAATGCATACATTGTGAAAATTTTCTAAATTTTAAAGTTCTCTGCCCATGGGGTACGAGAACGTAGCATCTGACATTTTGGAAATAAATGAATACATAAATGAATCAATCATAAAGAAATAATAACTTCTGAAAATCCAGCCCATATAAACAGTTATTCCTAGATCCATCGAGCTTCTGCATGCTGGGCCAGGAAGATGCCTTTGATGGCTAGGGGATGTATAGATTTCTGGGTTATGCTCCAGCTGTCACTCTGTGCAGGGCCTCTGGATTTCTGCACCTGAATAAATGGTTAAATCTTCAATCCTAATATGGCTGGGCATCCAGTTAGTCATGACTGAGACAAAGGGTAAGGAAGGTGAGTACCTCTGTGAACAGTGGTTAGTTTGTTTGGGCATTTAACCAAAAGGGTACTCAGGGTCTTTGAGACACCTGCAGAGGGAATTATCCATCAACCAGGCACATAAGTGGAGGGGACAAGCTCATGAAAGAAAAACATCACCCTGAAGACGGGTAGCTGGGAGGCAGGCAAGGGAAGCTAACAAAACACCCTTCTTTTATGAGTCACTTTTTTAAGGTCTTGCTTAAATTTTTTGTTTAAAAAAATTATGATTTAAAAGGTTCAAACAGCCTAGGGAAGTAAATCCATGCATACTTCCAACATTAGTTAATATTTACTAAGAAATCGTAGGTTACAACAAATTAAACTTTTTGGCTCTCTTACTGAGCTTTTCTGGCCAACCATGTTAGGGACTGTTCCTACAGATAGTTTATAACTATTTTCTTACCCCTCTAAGCAACTAAAGTGCAACGAATCAGAAGAACTCTGGGTTCATGTGGTTCTTAAGCCAGGGTCTTTGGAAAATGGATTTGAGGTTGAGGAATGGATCGATGTGAACAGGCAGACACTAGACGTGCCCGTTAATAACTGGGAAAAGTGAGTTAGATTTCTCCTTGTTTGAGGTGGAATTCCTTCATATAAACCTGGGCACCCTCAGAGAGAAATGCTTTATAGTCCAAACTGATGTTTATTTTGGACTCTGTTTCTCTTTCAGCTTTCAGTTGTGACCTTAGGAATGAGCTCACAATTGGAAGCTAATCTGTCTTCTGTTTCTACTGTTAAAGAATTACCTACCCACTGACAAAAACACATAGGATTAACAATGGCTTTGTCCCAGATAGATGCTTTTTGGAATTGTACAAACTGTATTTATGATGCTTGTACATTTTGGTCCAACTGTTAAATATTTCAATAAGACTCACTGAATTCTTAGTAAATAGAATACTTCCCCTATTCACTTTTGCTCTGTTGAATGCTGGAATTTTGGTGAGTCTGACCCATTACACATATCTCAGATGATAAAAAAACAAAAAGGGCAGGCCATTTGGTTTTGATGTTATGTCTGTTTTTGGCAGTGTCTCAGATTGAAATCCTGTGAATAAAAAGTGGTTCTGAAAAGTTATTCTTAGCCACTTAGGTATAGGCTCTTAGTCTTGAGAAATGGGTAAGGCTTCTGAACGTCTGATTTAGTCATACAAATCATCATTTGGCATATCTCTTTTGTGGATTTTTGTTGGTATTGATTCAAAAGCATTTTCAAAATTACTAAAGAGAGTAGTAGTGCATTTGCACTTCATTGGTTGGATCCTTGAACAGGCTGCAAGTTATTCACATTGGAGTTGACATTTCCCAAATTCTCTGGATGCAATAGAGAGGGTAGAAGGAACTAACATGTATTTATTCATTTGTTTTACCAACAAACTTTTAGTTAGTAAAACACTAACACAACAAACTTTTAGTTATTCAAACACTGAGCTGCATGATTTACACAGAACAACTACCTTACTCACCTTAACAATTCTATAAAACCCATTTTAGAGATAGAGACTGAGACTCAGAGAGGTTAAGTAACTTGTAAATGAAGTAACTAGTAATTGGAGAACTTGAAATTTAAATTTAGATCTACTGGCCTGAATGGGCGGCTCATGCCTGTAATTCCAGCATTTTGGGAAGCTGAGTGGGGTGGATTCCTTGAGCCCAAGAGTTTAAGACCAGCTTGGGTAACATGGCGAAACCCCGTCTCTATTGAAAATACTAAAATTTGTCAGGCATGGTGGTATGCACCTGTAGTCTCAGCTACTCGAGAGGCTGAGGTGGGAGAATCACCTGAACCCGGGAGGTTGAGACTGCAGTGAGCCGAGATATGGCCACTACACGCCAGCCTGGGTGCTGGAGTGAGACCCTGTCTCAAAAATAAAATAAAATATATTTAGGTCTTTCATTTTAAAAGCCAAGAGTCCCTGTCTCAAAAATAAAATAAAATGCATTTTGGTCTTTGATTTTAAGAGCCAAAGCTTTTTCATTAAGCATGGAACCTCATGAATGTGTTATGTATATAAAAACACGACCACTAAAGGAGGCGCTGAAGCTCTGATTTGAGCACAGCCAATCCCTCTAGCCACTAAGGGAATGAGACTATATGAAAAACACCTTCCTCCTGTTAGGGCAGTTACTGAACCTCTGTCTCCCCCATATTTCCTACTTCTGTCCTTTTCCCACCACCCAAGATGTCCCATGAACTCCCACAACAGGCAAATTAGGGAACATCATTTTGAGAGTTCTCGCCAAGCACGCCTCTGACACATCCCCTGGCTTTCAATATGCTCAAAACATTTCAAAAGAGAGGATTTTAAAAAGGAGGTTTAAAAAGAAGCAGACCTGGAGTTGCACAGAGGCAGTGAAGACATCCTTGAGGTCATTCTTTCTTTTTTCTACACTGATGTATTCTCTCCAGAGTGATAATAATCTTTTTTGAAATGCAGGTCTAAGACGGAAGGAATTTTTATCTGGAAGAGTAATATAAATTAGCTTTGACTGCCAGTTTCCACTGATTATTACTTTCCAGGCGGAATTCCTACAAATTCTTGAGGCATGACCTCCAATGAAAAAATAAAACCCCTTTAAAAACTCGTTGAGAAATTCCAGATAACTTTCACAAGAGACTTAATTTTAGAGCATTAACACAATCTTGGTTGGAAAGATAAAACTACAATGCAGTTATTTGGTAAAAGTCATTACTTCACAATGAAGTCATTGGAGATTATTTTACTGTGCTTATCTGCCCTCCTCCAGCTTTTTTTTTTTTTTTGTCTTTTAAACTTGGTTCCTTACCCCCAAAACTAACTTCATTATGCATTACTCAGTGCACTCTAGATTCACCCTTATAAAAGGATAAAGTGTTTCCACAGATAACCAATTGGAAGCAGCCAATGTGGGACTCAACCTACCAGGGTGAGCAAACACTGTTACCGGTTATTACATAGCAGTAATATGTAGCATATATTATCACATACATTTGGTTTTGGAAACCACAGGAAAGAATAAAAAAAGAGAAGGTATAATATGAAATAATAGATTCAAAGAGATATCTGGGTTTTTTTGGAAGAGGTTTAGGTGTGGGGGAAGTGAGAGCATGCATACTGGTGTTTACCGAGAGCCTAATAGGTAACGGGGTGGTGGTGAGTCATCCCCATTGGACAGATGGGGAAAGTTCAAATCAGAAAGGTGAAGTGATTTGTCCAAGGACTCGCGACTTTTAAACAGTGGAGTGGCAGCAACTCGAGTCCAGGAATGTCTGACTGTAAAGTTGGTTCTCTTCCCACTGTAGAGTGTTGCCCTTTCGTGAGTTGGCCTAAGCTTAGATGGGAAAACATGAAGCCTGGAGCCACATGTGCAAAATCTATCAATGGTTCAGAATGGCCTGAAGGGAAAAAGTTATCACTACCTACCACTTGCCCTAAAATTTTCACTTACTTGAAGCTGACTAGTTTTTTCTCGAAGCTGATTTTTTTGGTTGTACGTATATATGCACACATACATAGATATATATAAAGTGTTTCCACAGATAACCAATTGGAAGCAGTCAATGTGGGACTCAACCTACAAGGGTAAGCAAACACTATTATAGGCCTGCTTAAATTTATATATTTGAGACAGGGTCTCGTTCTGTCACCTAGGTTGCAGTGCAGTGGTACGATCACAGCTAACTGCACCCTCAGTCTCCTGGGCTCAAGCAATCTTCCCATCCCACCTCAGCCTCTTGAGTAGCACAGTCTACAGGCAAGTGCCACTATGCCCAGCTAATATGCTTAGTTTCTGTAGGGATAAGTTATCTCTGTGTTCTCCAGGCTGGTCTCAAAATCCTTGGCTCAAGGGATCCTCCCACCTTGGTCTCCCAAAGTGATAGGGTACAGACCTGAGCCACTGCACCTGGCCTATGTAATACTTCAGTATTTGTATACAAATACAATCATAAGGAAAAATATGGTCAAATTATTATCTTTTGGGGCATTTACATGAAGAAGCATGATTATCTTGTGAAAATAATGGTTATTTATTTTTAAATAGAATTTATCTTTCCTATAAATTTTTTAAAATTTTTACTTATGGCCCATGAACAGGTGGAAAAGAGATTTATAAAAGAAGAAAAAAAGCAAGGGAGGTGCTTTATGAACCTATGAGATTCTTTATTCTATCTTTTTTTTTTTGAGACGGAGTCTCGCTCTGTCACCCAGGCTGGAGGGCAGTGGTGCGATCCTGGCTCACTGCAAGCTCCGCCTCCCGGGTTCAAGCCATTCCCCTGCCTCAGCCTCCCAAGTAGCTGGGACTACAGATGCCTGCCACCACGCCTGGCTAATTTTTTTGTATTTTTAGTAGAGATGGGGTTTCACCCCGTTAGCCTGGATAGTCTTGATCTCCTGACCTCGTGATCCACCTGTCTTGGCCTCCCTAAGTGCTGGAATTACAGGCGTGAGCCACTGTGCCCAGCCTATCCTAACATTTCCTAATGTCCTGAGAGTTCAGAATTAGCCAGTGATCGAATTTATCTTTTATATATTTCAAAGTTTGCCTCTTTTTTTTCAAGAATATTTACATTTTCAGGAGTGGTGGCATGCACCTGCAGTCCCAGCTACTTAGGAGGCCTAGATGACAGCCCAGGAATTCGAGACCAGCCTGGACAACATAGCAAGACTCCACCTCTAAAACAAACAAAAAAATTCATATTTTACTGGCTGGCATACACGAAATTAAAATGGGTTGTCTTTTCAATAACAATTCAACATTATTTATTCTTCAGCAGTAAAGTTTCACAGCATGAATTACATTACATAAATCTACTCATTAAGCTTATTGATTGAGCATCCTATTTATTCAAGGCAAAAGAGATACAAAATAAATAAACACATACCCTTCCCCAAGGTATTCACAGTAATCTAAGAAACAGGTACAAAAAGGCATAATTATGGTACAGAATGGTGAGGCTCATGTCTGATATATAAACATATGAGGGAGGAGCATAATTGGGCTTTCCAAATTCCAACCTATTCAGAAATGAGAACTACATGGAAGAAAAATTGTACTAGAATAAAAGGAATTTGTGATTATAGAGCATGGGAAAAATATAAGTTTATTTTCAATTCTATTTAGACCATGTTCTTATTTTAAAATATTTTTCAATAAACCTCAAAAAATCCAAAGCAATTTTATTTGCATTATGCGTCTTAATCTTGTAGTGTTTCTGTGACATGGTGCTTTTATTTCTAATTTATAAATAAATGTGTACCTTAACTTCAGTTACGCAGTTGCCTCCCAGAAAACATAACATAACCATATTCAACAAGATTCTTTAAAAAGTTTTACAACTCTGAAAAACTCTTCTATACTCTCCTATCTTAACTGAGTCCTTTTTAAAAGTGCAATTTAACTCTTCTTCTCATTTTTGATACTTGATATATTTTAAATGACTCTCTTTTTATCACTTGCAAAAAGTGGCCAGTAACTAATTTTCCCCTCTCAAATTCCTTTTTGATTTCATAATAGTTCATATTTGTTTTGAATTTTTTAAAAAACACATGATACAGATAAGCAAAAACAAAGAAAAGAGAATGAAAAAGAGAGAGAGAGAGAGAACTGGGGGTAGTGGCTCTAATTAGAAAAAGGTACTCTGGAATGACCAAAAGTGGGTGTGCATAGCAAGGCAGCATTGCCAGCATTGTTAAGTCTGCACATGCCTCCTGACTTTCTCCCTGTGACGATCCCATAATTCTCCAATTCTTAAATGAAGGTCCATCTGTTATATTTATTTCTTTCTACTTCATGTGTACTTACCTCAGCTCAGAGGTGCTTCAATAATGGTTAACTGATCTTGCTTCTCTCTCTCTCCATCCATTCAGATTACATCGCCTAAATTAATATTTTCCAAGAGTCACTCCTCTGGGCAAGCATTTTCAATACCTTCACTGGTCTTATAGTATACAATATCATTCCAGGCCCTGAGCATATTCTAACAGTAAGTTAATTTTAGCCTTATTTTTTACTATTCCCCTCTCCACCCCTGCTTTCCAGAGCCCAGAAGCTCCTTATGTTGGTGAAGTGTAGGAGGAGCATGGTCCTCAGAATCAAACTGATCTGTGTGCAAATCCTGGCTTCATCACTACAGAGGGTTTGTGAATCTAGGCAAGTTTCCCTATCTCTCTGAGTCTCCATTTTTTTCCATTTATGGAATAGACATAATATTTTTCACCTTGCAGGAACGTGTGGAGGATACATGAGAAAGATATCCAAACATACATTGCCTGGTGTGGGGCACACCTTAAGTTCTCATTAAGAGTTGGTTTATTTTCTGTCCAGTCAGATTGGCCCTTTCCCCTTTTCACCTTGTCTTTGTATGGGATGCCCACTTTTTCACATCCTTCTATTCTTGATGTTTTTCTCCTCTTTGAAGATCTTCTAGGTCATTCCAGCTCACAGGAATTCCTCTGCTTCCTCTAAATGCCTAATACATCACATGGTCTCCTGCTTAGCCATTCGCCATTTGTTGGCGGGATCTTTGAGATCTTTCTTGATATGCTGTCATGTTTTATTTTTATTCTCCTGTATACAGTGCTCCCTGCATTGCTGCTTTGTTTCACAAAATAGACTATGAGCTCACCAAAAATAGGTCTATTCTCTCTGTATTCTCAGTACCTCACACATTTCCAGAAGTATATAAATGTTCCACTATCTCTTTATTGAATTGATTTTTATATTTTATTATCTTCCCTAGGTCTTCCCTTGAATCTTTAACTATGAAATATTATTAATTAATCAATCAATTCATTCATTTATTTGTGCATTTGTTTTCAATAACAATGTATTTGATGTTTACAATGTTCCAAGCACTGATCTAGTCACTCAAGACATAGCTGTAAACTAAATAGACAAATTTTTTGCTTTAATGGACTATCTTATAGTCTAGTGGGTAATAAAACAATACAAATGTAGATTAATAAATAATTTAAGAGTCATGACTACTCTGAGGGAAATAAAACCAGGTGACAGGAGAGCTAGCGACAGATAAGCAGCATTGTGCCTGGGGCCTCGGAATCCCCGAGAAATTTTGGCCATGGGCAGATCATCTGCAGTGGGCAATTGGTTGTTTCTTGTCACCCAGTGGCACTGGTGGTTGGAGCTCGTTTACTATGTGCAGAGCATAGAACATGTGAGCTGTGAGAGAACTCAACAGTGAAGAAGTCTAGCAATTCTCAAATACTATTTTATTGCCATCTATTTATTCAAGTGAAATCTCATAGGGAAGCCCATAACTCCCGGATATTTTCATAATTCCACTGAAAACCTTTGATCTGGCTTATGTTCTTTACTTTTGCAAATGAGGAAATAAGTACAAATGGCGCATGGAGATGAATGGTCAAAAATTAGATGCTAGACAGGTGTGAATGACATCATAAGTATCTTATGATCCCTGATTGGTTCAGGTGACTATTACGTTTTTCTGTTTGGAGAAACAGTTCCCTTCAAAAGAAGTTTACAACTTAAGGATATGATTTATTGCTCCATTCCAATTTTTTAATTATATTACCCAATTATTTTCATAATTTATTCCCTAACTAGTTCTAAGTAGTTTTTAGTTGTTGCTTAAGACCAAAACAATTATCTAATAAATATTTATAACTGATTTACAAAGATAAAGATTGAAGTTATATGTCCCGTTTAGGTTCAGCTGTAAATTGCCTCTTCTCTCTCTGATCCCTATAATCCTTTATACCTCTCTTATGATATTTGCCACATTTTACCTTATAAAATTGCTGTCACAACCTTCTCTGACCCTATACATAAAACTGCAAACAGTCTGAGACCAGGGAATTGTATCTTAATATATTTGTGGTACCCACTAAAAACAGTGCCATGCATTGATAGTAGACGCTAAATAACAAATATTAAATAATTATCCAAGATAATCAGTTTAATTCAAGCAGAGAGAGTCACTGAAACATTGTTTTGAGCACTGATAACATCACTGGCATATGTGGGTAGCCTGCCAGGTGGCAGCCTTGCCAAGGAAAGCATTCATTTGAATGTGTAAGATCTGGTATGTCATCAAAAGCCATTCGTATGATTTCATCGTCATGGCACCTATTTAGTGAGGGACTCTTAGGTTACTCAGAGCAGGATGCTAGGTGCTTTGGGTGGGATTCAGAAGAGGCATAAAATACAATCCATTCCTTTAACAAATTAGCAGTGTAGACTGAGAAACAAGAGTCCAAAATATAAAGTCGTGTATAATTAAGTTCTAAATTGTGTAGTGAAAGTAAGTGAGGCAGAAGTCCAAGAAGTGATCACTAAATGGTGGCTGTGGGGGATAGGGAAGGTACCAGACCCTAGATTGCCATGAAAACACATATTGAGATGCCAAGTCATCTACACAGATCTCTGAGGGAATTAAAGGCTAGTCTACACAAGGTCATAGCACAATGAATCAGTCACAAGAATGAAGAACAAAATTGGCTTTCATTTTTCCTATCAGGAAAGAGGCTTGGCTTGACACAGTACTGCAGGTTTCAAAAATTCCAGTGTCAGATATTGTTCCTAAAGGAGAAACATTCTGAGAACTTGTGAGAATGCAAATTTGTCGTTGCACAGGAGGACGTCAGCCAAAGAGTTCCCAGACATTACTCACTGGTTCGGCATATCCCTCAACTTACTAGGCTAAGTTGTGCCATGTCACTGAGGGGACCACAGTCTGTTCTTACATGGACTCTGGCTCAATAAATTAAGAATGGGAAGGACCAAAATTTACAGTGTGGAGATGAAAGGTACAACCTTATAAGGAGAGGTCATAAAAGAAAAATGTTAGACTATCTGGAACGCCAGGTGATGAGACATGACATATAACATGGGTAGTTAACCCATCAGGAGCTCTAGAAACAAATATATTCCCTTTCTTTCAGGATGTAGAGTACCCTGTAATTGGTGTAGGAAGCATATAAGGTGCTGTTTTCATAAGTCTTTAGCCTGATGGAAAGTTATGCAGAAGTTAGAAAAGAGATATACTGATGAAAAAAACAGCTGAAGATGCCTCCTCCTCAAGACTATTCACTTATCTGTAAAAGATGTTTTGGGGTCCCAAAATTGGATGATACTTCTCAGGACTTCATAAAATTATTATGAAGACTATAATGGCTGGTGTAGAACACTAAAATAACTGTGCATGTCTTAAACTGATGCACACAACTTGATTGAACAGGATAATGGCACAATAGCAGAATGTGATATTCAGGGCATTGGGTATCTGTTGAAAACCCTATTGTTTACAAACAGAAATCTGTTGACCACTTACTCTGTGTTGGGCGCTGTACCAGGTGCTATAAGAATATGAAAGAAATACAAGGCTGATTCCTCTGCTGAGAGAAATCTAAAATTGGGTTGGAAATGAGGATCTGTATATGTCCTTGGTAAAACAACCTCTTCCTTCCAACAACGCCACCTTCATCATCACTATCATCTCTGAACTGCAATGCTTCCATTTTGTTTTTGCAGTATTTTATGACTTCACCCAGGAATGTTGACAGTATTCTCCAACTTCCAGATTAAAGATATTTCATTGGTTCAGGTTATCTCAGGTTACATGAAAATCTTACCTTTGGCACTCTGAGAGTCTCAGCTGTTACTAGAGTTTTCTAGCAGACAATGAACTCCATACATGTAATTTAGTTCATATCAATCATACAGAACATATAAATGATATAAATTAACAGATAAATATACATATGAATGTTATCTTCTTGAGTGTAGACTTTGAGAGGCCAAAGTCCAAAATACTTTGGAAAATCTCTTTGGAAATTGCCTTCAACAAGTGCATTGCATTCTCTGGTTTCTTAATGCTGTCAGATATGTAACTTGTAAACAATAAATTTTATAAGTAGCCAAAGGTTATTGGGAGCTCTGATGATTAATTTTGTGTCAATATGGCTGATCCACAGGGTACCCAGATATTTGATTAATGATTATTCTAGTGTGTCTGTGAGTGTATTTCTGGATGAGATTAACATTTGAATTGGTAGAATGAGTGAAGCACACTGCCATCCCTAATTTCGGTGGGCATCATCCAATTAGTTGAAGACCTTAATAGAACAAAAAGTCTGAGTATGAAAGAATTCCTTCTGCATAACTACAATCAAGATGGGACATAAGTATTTTTTATATTTTTTTCCTTTGGACTTGAATGAAAGCACTGGCTCTTCCTGGGTCTCCAGCCTATTAGACTTGGACTGGAAGTACACCATCACTTCTTCTGGGTCCCCAGCTTGCTTATGTAGGTATTGGGACTTGTCATCCTCCATAATTATGTGAGGCAAATTCTTAAGATATATAGGTAGGTAGGTGGACAGACGGACGGATAAATAGAGAGAGAGAGAGAGAGAGAGAGAGCTAGATAGATAGAAAGTAAATCTCCTATTGGTCCTGTTTCTCTGGAAAACCCTTACTAATGCAGAGGCCAAACTCAATGAATACATTAGTTGATAAGCTGATAATACAATTTTTGGTCACATGTACTTCAAATGATATATATATACACATACATATATATGTAAAATGTGTGTGTATACATATATACACACACATATATAGAATCATCTCATCCCTTATTTTTCTTATGGGATCATAAACTGACTTTGAAAATAACTTTAAAATGGGAATTCCAAATACGTCTTGAGCAATGGAAGTATGTGGCAGAGACCACTAGCTGATCACAAATCCATTTCTTCTTTCTCCTTAGAATGCAGCTTGACTGCGTTTCCCAGCTGTCTTGTTTGTGACTGAGTCTTGACATATACCCCTTTTAGATATGGCTCATAAAGATCTCCCATACAAGATTTCACACTCTTTTCTGTTCAGTGGCCACGTTAGTCATGAATTGAAGATGGTGGAATGTGAGATGGTTTCTTCCAAACCCAAGTCCCTCCTGCATCAACTAGAAGAGAGCTGATTAGGAATACTCATTTTGGATTTTTTAGGACCAAAAAATAAACTTGCATTTTGTTAAGCCACTGAGATATGGGTAGTGTGGCTATTTTGTAACCTTAGTTGATGGCTGAAATTACCTAATTAATAAGCCACATCATTAGAATTAGAGCAAAGGTGAGAACATTAGAGGACAAGATGCATGTCAATAACATCTGGTTTTATTTTTAATATTTGATATGATGTGGCTCTGTGTCCTCACCCAAATCTCATCTTTAATTGTACTCCTATAATCCCCATGTGTTGTGGGAGGGACACAGTGGGAGATAGTTTGAATCTCTATCACAGTGGGAGATAGTTTGAAACCATACTCTTCTCGAGGTGGTTAACAAGTCTCACGAGATTTGATGGTTTTATCAGCTGTTTCTGCTGTTGCTTCCTCCTTATTTTCTCTTGCTGCCACCATGTAGGAAGTGCCTTTCACCTCCCACCATGATTCTGAGGCCTCCCCAGGCATGTGGAACTGTAAGTCCAATTAAACCTTTTTATCTTCCCAGTCTTGGGTATGTCTTTATCAGCAGCATGAAAACAGAGTAATACAGTAAATTGGTACCAGTAGAGTGGGGCATTGCTGAAAAGATACCCGAAAATGTAGAAGCGACTTTGGAACTGCATAACAGGGAGAGTTTTAAACAGTTTGAAGGGCTCAGAAGAAGATAGGAAAATGTGGGAAAGCTTGGAACTTCCTAGGGACTTGTTGAACGGCTTTGACAAAAATACTGATAATGATATGGACAATGAAATCCAGGCTGAGGTGGTCTCAGATGGATATGAGGAACTTGTTGGGAACTTGAGCAAAGGTGATTCTTGTTATGTTTTAGAAAAGAGCCTGGTGGCATTTGGCCCCTGCCCTAGAGATTTGTGGAACTTTGAACTTGAGAGAGATGATTTAGGGTATCTGGTAGAAGAAATTTCTAAGCAGCAAAGCATTCAAGAGGTGACTTGGATGCTGTTAAAGGTATTCAGTTTTAAAAGGGAAGCAGAACATGAAAGTTTGGAAAATTTGCAGCCTGACAATGAGATAGAAAAGAAAATCCCATTTTATGAGAAGAAATTCAAGCCAGCTCCAGATATTTGCATAAGTAATGAGGAGCTGAATGTTAATCCCCAAGATAATGGGGAAAATGTTTCCAAGGCATGTCAGAGACCTTTGCAACAGCCTCTCCCTTCACAGACCTGGAGGTCTAGGAGGAAATAACGGTCTTGTTGGCAGTGCCCAGGGTCCCCGTGCTGTGTGCAGTCTAGGGACTTGGTGCTCTCTGTCTCATCTGCTCCAGCCATGGCTGAAAGGCACCAATGTAGAGCTTGGGTTGAGGCTTCAGAAGGAGCAAGTCTCAAAGCCTTGGCAGTTTCCACATGATTTTGAGCCTGCAGGTGAACAGAAGTCAAGAATTGTAGTTCGGGAACCTCCACCTAGATTTCAGAAGATTTATGGAAACACCTGGATGCCCAGGCAAAAGTTCGCTGTAAAAGCAGGACTCTCATGGAGAACGTCTGCTAGGGCAGTACAGAAGGGAAATGTGGGGTTGGAGCCCCCACCCAGAGTCCCCACTGGGGCACTGCCTAGTGGAGCTGTGAAAAGAGTGCCAGTGTTCTCCAGATCCCAGAATGGTAGATCCACTTACAGCTTTGCACTGCACACCTGGAAAAGCCACAGATACTCAACACCAGCCCTTGAAACCAGCTGGGAGGGAGGCTATACCCTGCAAAGCCACAGGGGTGGAGTTGCCCAGACCATGGGAACCCACCTCTTGCATCAGCGTGACCTGGATGTGAGACCCGGAGGCAAAGGTGATCATTTTGGAGCTTTCAAATTTGACTGCCCCACTGGATTTCAGACTTGCATGGGCCCTAACCCCTTTGTTTTGGTCAATTTCTCCCATCTGGAATGGCTGTATTTATCCAATACCTGTATCCCCATTGTATCTAGGAAGTAACTAGCTTGCTTTTCATTTTACAGGCTAGCAGGCAGAAAGGGATTTGCCTTGTCTCAGATGAGACTTTGGACTGCGGACTTTTGGGTCAATGCTGAAATGAGTTAAGACTTTGGGGGACTGTTGGGAAGGCATAATTGGTTTTGAAATGTGAAGGCATGAGATTTGGAGAGGCTGGGGCAGAATGACATGGTTTGTCTCTGTGTTCCCACCCAAATCTCATCTTGAATTGTACTCCTATAATTCTCACATGTTGTGAGAGGAACCCAGTGGGAGATAATTTGAATCGTGGAGGACGTCTCCCTCATACTCTTCTCGTGGCTGTGAACAAATGTCATGAGATCTGATGGTTTTATCAGGGGTTTCTGCTTTTGCATCTTCCTCATTTTCTGTTGCCTTCACCATGTAAGAAATGCTTTTTGCCTTCTGCCATGATTCTGAGGCCTTCCCAGCCATGTGGAGCTGAAAGTTCAATTAAACCTCTTTTTCTTCCCAGTCTCAGGTATGTCTTTATCAGCAGCATGAAAAAGGACTAATACAATATTCATCTTAAAACATAGGACTTACATCTTGGCCTGTTAGAACTCAGTTACTACCATGTGTTGTTTGTCATGTCGATGACTAGAAGTCACAGAAGCCAAAATGGTAGGTGAGTTGGAATTTCACTTTTAGTTTTGATCTACTTAAGTTGCCCTCATTAACAATGAACCAGTTACATTTCTTATTTAATGCAGATAAAATTTAATATTTAAAAAGTAGTGATAGTATGCTCTCTGGGAAAGAATATTATCAGGGGTCAGAAGATCTGAGATTGAGTCTCAGCTTTGCTATTTACTGATGGAGTGAACACACTCCAAGTCTATTACCTCATCTATAAACCAAAGTGATATTATAACACCCCTCCCTGTGTTGTTGAGAAGACCAAAGTGATACACACTGAAAGGGAGGGAATGTTTTTGACTGTTTACAAGGTACAAAAACATTGTGCCTATTTATGGGGGTGATGAATACAAAATCCAACAGTTTTTACTCCCTCATATTCTCACATGCAGTCAGCCCTGCCTGCTCCCTGTCTGAGGTCCCCATGGCTTTCCAAGAACCTGGGAACCTTAACTTACAAGAGCCCAGATTGGAACTTGTGGGTTTGAATAGCTGGTTTGAGTTGGAAGACATGCCATAAGCAAGCACTCAAGTGTCCTGAAAGCAGGAACAAACAGATCAAAAGATCAAGGCCTATGAGTAAAATAAACAAAATGGGAATTCTTTGAGGATGGTTGCAGCCTGCCCTTATCTCACTTTGTCCAAGCTTGGACTTCAAAGCACATTTTGTGACTCAGATCGACTAAAAGCAAAGGCCAGGCTGTGAATTATTGAGTAGGGGGGGAAAGGAAATAATGGCAGTCTTGAGGAGAAAAAGTGAAGTGAAATAAAACTTGTTTTCATGATTTTCATTTTTCCGTGAGTGTACATCCCTTACCCCCATGGGAAAAAACTAACAATACGTGTAGGAAAGTGGTTAAGAAAATGGATTTTGCTGTCAGTAAATCCTGAATTAGCATCTCAGTTCAAGTACATGTTCTCTATGTTCTCTTGGAAAATTTAACTGTTAGTAGCCTCCAATTCCTTGGTAAAGTGAAAATAGTTCCAATGTCTAAGGATTTCTGAGAAGTAAGAAAAGTGTTGATGAAGGTGAAGCATTTAGCACAGTTCCTGGCACATAGGGAGAGATATTAAATATTCACTTTCATTGTCTTTGGCTTATCCATTCTATCATTTTGGTTTATCCATTCTACATTACCCACCCTGTAGTCTTATCCATCATATAAAATTATTGCAGAAAATGTTTTTTCCCTTAGTTGTCTAGTCTAAGAGTTTTATTTTTCTTTCTCCCTGAGCCTGGACATGGAGTTTCTGCTTAACCACAACCTTTATCTTTCAGTCATGGAATGGAAAATAGGGAGTGAGAAATGCAATATATGTTCTTGAAGTTTAAAAATTGTGAGATGCAGCAATGTCACCTGAAAAAATGGTAAAGTGTGAACATGCATGGACTGTGTTGGATGCTGTAATCCTGATTGGCCATCAATCTACTTTTCTGGAATAACATTTGTCAGCAGTAGGAACATATTTGCTTGGAACTAGAAGCACAAATATTCTTGGCAGGAATAATATCAGCATTTTTGCCCCCATACCCACACCAATACCAATCTTTGATGCCATTTACACTTTGCTTTGCCTTCCCTTCAATCTTGTAGGTTTTTTTTATTATTATTAAGGTGGGCACCATGTCTTTTTCATCTTTCTATCATTCTCCTTTCACAAACTAGCATGGTGTTTTGGATATAGTAGTTCCCTAATACAGATTTTTTTTTTTTAATTTATTTATTATTATTATGCTTTAAGTTGTAGAATTTACATGTGCATAACATGCGGGTTTGTTACATATGTATACTTGTGCCATGTTGGTCTGCTGCACCATCAACTCGTCATTTTACATCGAATTATAACTCCCAATGCAATCCCTCCCCCTCCCCCCTCCCCATGATGGGCCCCGGTGGTAGTGTTCCCCTTCCTGAGTCCAAATTGATCTCATTGTTCAGTTCCCTATGAGTGAGAACATGCGGTGTTTAGTTTCAGTTCTTGTGATAGTTTGCTAAAGATGGTTTCAAGCTGCATCCATGTCCCTACAAAGGACGCAAACTCATCCTTTTTTATGGCTGCATGAGTATTCCATGGTGTATATGTGCCATTTTCTTAATCAATCTGTCACTGATGGACGTTTGGGTTGATTCAAGTCTTTACTGTGAATAGTGCGCAATAAACATACGTGTGCATGTCTTTATAGCAGCATAATTTATATCCTTTGGGTATATCTAGTAATGGGATGGCTGGGTCATATGGTACATCTGGTTCCTAGATCCTTGAGGAATCGCCATACTGTTTTCCATAATGGTTGAACTAGTTTACAATCCCACCAACAGTGTAAAAGTGTTCCTATTTCTCCCACATCTCTCCAGCACCTGTTGTTTCCTGACTTTTTAATGATCGCCATTCTAACTGGTGTGAGATGGTATCTCATTGTGGTTTTGATTTGCATTTCTCTGATGGCCAGTGATGATGAGCATTTTTTCATATGTCTGTTGGCTGTATGGATGTCTTCTTTTGATATACCATATCCTTTGCCCACTTTTGATGGGGTTGTTTGTTTTTCTTGTAAATTTGTTTGGAGTTCTTGTAGGTTCTGGATATTAGCCCTTTGTCAGATGGTAGATTGCAAAAATGTTCTCCCATTCTGTAGGTTGCCTGTTCACTCTGATGGTAGTTTCTTTGCTGTGCAGAAGCTCTTTAGTTTAATTAGATCCCATTTGTCAATTTTAGCTTTGCTGCCGTTGCTTTTGGTGTTTTTAGACATGAAGTCTTTGCCATGCCTATGTCCTGGTGGTACTACTAGGTTTTCCTCTAGGATTTTTAGCGGTATTAGGTCTAACATTTAAGTCCTCTAATCCATCTTGAATTAATTTTCATTATAGGGGTAAGGAAAGGATCAGTTTCAGCTTTCTACTTATGACTGTAATTTTCCAGCACCATTTATTAAATAGGGAATCCTTTCCCCATTTCTTGTTTTCTCAGGTTTGTCAAAGATCAGATGGCTGTAGATGTGTGGTATTATTTCTGAGGACTCTATTTCTGTTCCATTGGTCTATATCTCTGTTTTGGTACCAGTACCATGCTGTTTTAGTTACTGTAGCCTTGTAGTATAGTTTGAAGTCAAGGTAGCGTGATGCCTCAGCTTTGTTCTTTTGACTTAGGATTGTCTTGGAGATCACGGGCTCTTTTGGTTCCATATGAACTTTATTTTTTTTTTTTTTTTTGAGGCCGGGTCACCAGCTGTGTCGCCAGGCAGGAGTCGCGGTGGCCTTTGATCTCGGCTCACTGCAAGCTCCGCCTCCCAGGTTCACGCCATTCTCCTGCCTCAGCCTCCAAGTAGCTGGGACTACAGGCGCCCGCCACCACGCCCGGCTAGTTTTTTTGTATTTTTAGTAGAGACGGGGTTTCACCAGGTTAGCCAGGATGGTCTCGATCTCCTGACCTCGTGATCCACCCGCCTCGGCCTCCCAAAGTGCTGGGATTACAGGCTTGAGCCACCGCGCCCGGCCCCATATGAACTTTAAAGCAGTTTTTTCCAATTCTGTGAAGAAACTCATTGGTAGCTTGATGGGGATGGCATTGAATCTATAAATAACCTTGGGCAGTATGGCCATTTTCACGATATTGATTCTTCCTATCCATGAGCATGGTATGTTCTTCCATTTGTTTGTGTCCTCTTTTATTTCACTGAGCAGTGGTTTGTAGTTCTCCTTGAAGAGGTCCTTTACATCCCTTGTCAGTTGGATTCCTAGGTATTTGATTCTCTTTGAAGCAATTGTGAATGGAAGTTCATTCATGATTTGGCTCTGTGTTTGTCTGTTATTGGTGTATAAGAATGCTTGTGATTTTTGCACATTAATTTTGTATCCTGAGACTTTGCTGAAGTTGCTTATCAGCTTAAGGAGATTTTGGGCTGAGACAATGGGGTTTTCTAAATATACAATCATGTCATCTGCAAACAGGGACAATTTGACTTCTTCTTTTCCTAACTGAATACCCCTGATTTCTTTCTCTTGCCTAATTGCCCTAGCCAGAACTTCCAACACTATGTTGAATAGGAGTGGTGAGAGAGGGCATCCCTGTCTTGTGCCAGTTTTCAAAGGGAATTTTTCCAGTTTTTGCCCATTCAGTATGATATTGGCTGTGGGTTTGTCATAAATAGCTCTTATTATTTTGAGGTACGTTCCATCAATACCGAATTTATTGAGCGTTTTTAGCATGAAGGGCTGTTGAATTTTGTCAAAAGCCTTTTCTGCATCTATTGAGATAATCATGTGGTTCTTGTCTTTGGTTCTGTTTATATGCTGGATTATGTTTATTGATTTGCGAATGTTGAACCAGCCTTGCATCCCAGGGATGAAGCCCACTTGATCATGGTGGATAAGCTTTTTGATGTGTTGTTGAATCCGGTTTGCCAGTATTTTATTGAGGATTTTTGCATCGATGTTCATCAGGGATATTGGTCTAAAATTCTCTTTTTTTTGTTGTGTCTCTGCCAGGCTTTGGTATCAGGATGATGTTGGCCTCATAAAATGAGTTAGGGAGGATTCCCTCTTTTTCTATTGATTGGAATAGTTTCAGAAGGAATGGTACCAACTCCTCCTTATACCTCTGGTAGAATTCAGCTGTGAATCCATCTGGTCCTGGACTTTTTTTGGTTGGTAGGCTATTAATTATTGCCTCAATTTCAGAGCCTACTATTGGTCTATTCAGGGATTCAACTTCTTCCTGGTTTAGTCTTGGAAGAGTGTAAGTGTCCAGGAAATTATCCATTTCTTCTAGGTTTTCCAGTTTATTTGCGTAGAGGTGTTTATAGTATTCTCTGATGGTAGTTTGTATTTCTGTGGGGTCGGTGGTGATATCCCCTTTATCATTTTTAATTGCGTCGATTTGATTCTTCTCTCTTTTCTTCTTTATTAGTCTTGCTAGTGGTCTGTCAATTTTGTTGATCTTTTCAAAAAACCAACTCCTGGATTCATTGATTTTTTGGAGGGTTTTTTGTGTCTCTATCTCCTTCAGTTCTGCTCTGATCTTAGTTATTTCTTGCCTTCTGCTAGCTTTGGAATGTGTTTGCTCTTGCTTCTCTAGTTCTTTTAATTGCGATGTTAGAGTGTCAATTTTTGATCTTTCCTGCTTTCTCTTGTGGGCATTTAGTGCTATAAATTTCCCTCTACACACTGCTTTAAATGTGTCCCAGAGATTCTGGTATGTTGTATCTTTGTTCTCATTGGTTTCAAAGAACATCTTTATTTCTGCCTTCATTTCGTTATGTACCCAGTAGTCATTCAGGAGCAGGTTGTTCAGTTTCCATGTAGTTGAGCGGTTTTGATTGAGTTTCTTAGTCCTGAGTTCTAGTTTGATTGCACTGTGGTCTGAGAGACAGTTTGTTATAATTTCTGTTCTTGTACATTTGCTGAGGAGTGCTTTACTTCCAATTACGTGGTCAATTTTGGAGTAAGTACGATGTGGTGCTGAGAAGAATGTATATTCTGTTGATTTGGGGTGGAGAGTTCTATAGATGTCTATTAGGTCTGCTTGCTGCAGAGATGAGTTCAATTCCTGGATATCCTTGTTAACTTTCTGTCTTGTTGATCTGTCTAATGTTGACAGTGGAGTGTTGAAGTCTCCCATTATTATTGCCTAATACAGATTTTAAACAAGAAAAAAGGCTTAACTATATTTAATCTTCCTCATAGTTAAAGAAATGCATCATGATTATACCACCAGGCCATCAGACATTAATGGTGAGAATTTGAATATACACATAATCCAACAAACATTTCTTCAGCACTGATTTTGTATCTGGTGCTGTGCATTTTTTCTTTTCTATATTTCATGTAACTTTCTATTAAAATTGTGTTGGCTAAATACATAGAATGCTTTTAATAACAGGTATCCTGCAGATAACCAATAAAAACCTTTTACCAATAATATTTTGAATTCTATACATTAAAAATATATATTGTGTGATTCAGGAAATCCCTTGGAAGGTTACAGTGGAACCATCTTACTTTTGTTTGAATTACTGTAATCTTTCTGCTTTCTGAGCACTTGCCAAGCTGCTGTAAAAGGAAGAAGCTTGTGATGTGAAAGGAAAGAGGAAGAGTGAATGCTGGTGCATTGGACAGTTTGGGAAAGGTGCTTTCCCAAGTTTGGTGCCTTGGGAAGTTGAGGAGAAGGACATATTGCAGGAGGAAAGAGGGCACTGGACTTCTGAGGAAATCTGGGGCAAGTGAGGACTGCAGAGAGGTGGAAAAGGGTCAGGGGCTGTAGAGGAATGAGTGAGAGGACAGCTTGGATAAACTTCACTTTGAAATTTTGCCAGGGACCCCAAGTATTCCTTTCCCTGATTCTTTATATCAAGCACACCCTTTGTTCTAGGCTCTTTGTGCCTCCTTTCCTCCTCTCCCTCAAAACAAAAACAAAACACACATATCACATCATTTTTGGAGTTGAAGAGGTCTCAGTGAAGGCTGTGTCCAATGAGCAGCTGCATGAGGACACAAGTGGACCCCTGGGGAAACCACACCAGGCAGGCCTTGGGGCTGGGAGTGCCCAGTAGAAGCTGAGCATGGGAGAAAGGTTTTCTGGGGGCACAGTTCGTGGGCACACTTTCAAGAGTACCATCTTGAAAGAGAAGGCAACTAGAAGCTCTCTACCTCTTTCTTCTAAAGCATTTTTGTGGGCACCTTGTCTGTTTTTTCAGTGCTCCTGGGGATTTTTGTCCCAAATCTAACAACAGTCAGAGCATGTGACTTCAGGTGGTATTGGGCTGAATTTGTACCTGAAGGGGATGGGCTGCACTAGAGAAGGTAGCAGTTCCTCTTCTCCTGGTCTATTGGTGGGCCCTCCAGAGATGTAGAGAGGAAGCACTGAAGTGACAACTTACTAACCAGAAGTCTTATCGCTGTGACTACAGCTACCGATAATGGTCCTTACAATGATTATGAATGATGATACTAATACAGTCACACTTCAGTGATTCCTGTTTTCTAACATCTCTTTTTCTGTTTAGTATTATAGGTTATAGTATTGTAGGTTATTGTGACTATGGCTCATCTTGCCTGCCTATCTGCAAGTTTTTGGAAGGCAGAGCTCGTTGTTCTGTCTCTTCATGTTTATAATCCTTTATGTCATCCAGTATAGAGCCGTGTGCTCTGACCCTTGGGAAATGACAATGTAGAACAAGTCATAAGTGAAAGAATGTGGGCTCTGGACAAGTGGAAAGGAGTTCACTGTCTACTGCCACTACTACGTTGTGAGTCACCAACAACAAACTACTTAACGTCACTGTACCATTTAGGATTATGTTGGGTTTGTCTTAAACAGTTTTATTTTTCTCATGTGACAAAAGCCACCTTAAAGGTTGGTGGCTTTGCACTCACAAGACAGCTGCTCCTCTTTCAGTAGCATATCCAAATTCCAGCAAGAAAGGGAAGGGCTGTGTGAAAATGTATTAAAAAATAAATTTTTATAGCATCTTATGGTTTTCAGAGAGTTTTCTCTTAAAAAAAAAAAAAACCACTTTTTTTTTTTTTTTTTTTTTTTTTTTTTTTCGAGATGGAGTTTCACTCTGTCACCCAGGCTGGAATACAGTGGTGAGTGGTGTGATCTTGGCTCACTGCAACCTCTACATACTTCCGGGTTCAAGTGATTCTCCTACCTCAGCCTCCCAAGTAGCTGAGATTACAGGTGCCCACCACCACACCCAGCTCATTTCTGTATTTTTAGTAGAGACAGGGTTTCACCATGTTGGCCAGGCTGGTCTCCAACTCCTGACCTCAAGTGATCCGCCCACCTCAGCCTCCCAAAGTGCTGGGATTACAGGCATTAGCCACCCACCCGGCCTTTAAACTTTTATTTTAGGTTAATGTGCAGGTTTGTTACATAGGTAAATTGAGTGTCACAGGGGTTTGGTGTATGGATTATTTTGTTACCCAAATAATAAGCATAGTACCTGATATATAGTTCTTTTTATCTTCACCCTCTTTCCACCCTCTACCCTCAAGTGGGCCCCAGTGTCTGGTGTTCCCTTCTTTGTGTCCATATGCACTCCATGTTTAGCTCCCACTTATAAGTGAGAACATGCAGTATTTTGTTTTCTATTCCAGCGTCAGTTTTCTTAGGATAACAGCCTCCAACTCCATCCATGTTGCTTCAAAGGACATGATGTCATTATTTTTATGACTGCATAATATTCCATTGTATATATGTAGCACATTTGAAAATCAAATCTACCATCATTGGGCATTTAGGCTGATTCCATGTCTTTGCTATTGTGAATAATGCTGTGATGAATATACACGTGCATGTGTCATTATGGTAGAACAATTTATATTCCTTTGGGCATATACCCAATAATGGGATTGCTGTATCAAATGGTAATTCCGTTCTAAGCTCTTTGAGAAATCACCAAACTGCTTTCCACAATGGTTGACAGAGAGTTTCTAAATACACCATTTCATTTGATAATATATTGTGAATCTTGAGCTAGCATATCTTTATTGATCCATTAACACAAAGATTTTGATTCAGTAGGCCTGAGATGAGGTCTTAGAATCTTCGTTTTAACAAATACCACAGGTGATTCTGATGCAAGTGACTCAATGAAAATTCTTTGGAAAGCAATGTCTTAAAAGAAGCATCTGAATAACAGAATAATAACTATATGTTTGATATCTGTGCTTGTACATGTTGGGAGGGATGTTTGTGTGTGTGTGTGTGTGTGAGTATGGGTGTGTATGTTTTGAGGAGGGGTTGATTCTATAAGCTTTACTGTTGGTAACATAACCAGATCTTACCATAAATGAGAAATATAATAGATATTTTAAATATTATTGGGAATCTCAAATTTAGATCAAAACTGAGAAGAATCTTTGCCTTTAAAAAGTGTGATATATTATTATAGAAATACTACCTTGCAAGAATAGTTGAGATGAAGTGCAAAAGCAAAGAAATTAATGTTAACATCATCAGGATTCATATAAATTTTGATAAGTCAAAAATTTGTATGAAATTGAGGACTTTTGGCTGATTAGGCAATTTACAGTTGGCAAAAGCTGCACTTGAGTCAGTCTTCACCTAGAAAATTTGACTTCCTGTTTCTAAGAAAAAAAAAATTCTCTTAAAAAACTCTCATAAAACAACTCCCAAGGCTTCTTGCACATCAAATAGCTCTTACAGAAACAAATTTTGATGAGGTAAGTGTAAGGAATTTAGTAACATATGGATTAAATTTCCTTTAAAATAGACATCATTTTAAAATTAGGAGGAAAAAAAGTTCTTGGTAAAATATGAAAATATGTTTTGATTTTCCTTGAACCCCAAACACAATTTGAAAAATAGTTCAAGATGTTCACCAACCACCCCCCCCAATACAGCTGGTTTCACCCATCTTCAGTTCCAAGATATGAACTATTGGGAGCTCTGGTGATTATAAATATTACAAAAAGATCAGCAGATACTGGCAAAATGTCAGAGAAAAGGAAACAGCAAAACTTTTGAATACGTACAATTAAAAGTTAGGGTGTTTTTCTTCAAAAACTTAGGGATAGGCAGTCCGTCCCCTAAAAGCTGAAGAATAATTTAAATTCTTTATTATTTTTCAGAAGACAATGTGGATAGCTAAATATTTCACGAAAACTTCTCATTATAATAAAATGGAAAAAAATGCCCCATGGCAAGAAAAAATTTGGTGAAAAGCTACATGTACCTATAAGGACAAACCTATCTCAAAGATCCAATAATATTAATATTATTTTATAGAAGCAGATACTCTTACAAATTTTGATCATGACTATTTAGCTCGGCTGATGAAGGCTGGTATTAGCAAAATTAAGATCATGGTGTTTATCATCAAAGATTATTGAATTTTGTTAAATGTTTTTCTGTATCAATTAAAACTACCATTTCTATCCTCTCTTCATTCTGTTAATGTGGTATATTACACTGATTGACTTTTTTTTAAGTTGAACCATCCTTGCATTCTAATAATCAGTCTCATTTTGTCATAGTGTATAATACTTTTAATATGCTGTTGAATTTGGTTTGCTAATATTTTGTTAAGGATTTTCATATTAATGTTCAAAAGGATTATTGATTTGTAGTTTTCTTGTAGTGTCTTGTCTGGATTTAGTATCAGGGTAATGCTGTCTTCCAAGGATGAGTTAGAAAGTGTTCTCTCCTTTTAAAGTTTTTGAAAAAGTTTGAGAAGGATTCATATTGATTCTTCTTTGAGTGACTGATAGAATTCACTAGCAAGGCCATCAGGTCAAGGAATTTTCTTTGTCAGGAGATGTTTGTCCATAGCAGCAGTATTCACAATAACTAAAATGTGGGAGCAACCCATGTGTCCATTGATGGACAAATGTATATGCAAAAACGTGGTATATACATTCAGTGGAATATTATCCAGCCTTAAAAAGAAACAAAATTCTGATATATGCTGCAATGTGTATTAATCTTGAGGACACTACATTAAATGAAATAAGCCAGTCACAAAAAGGCAAATACTTTATCATTCCACTTATATGAAGTATTCAGAGTTTTCAAAATGTTGAAGACAGGAAGTAGAATGGTGATCATTAGGGGCTGGGGGGAGGAGGAAATGGGGAATTATAGTTTAATAGCTATCGAGTTTCGATTTTAAAAGGTGAAAAGTATTATGGAAATGGTAGTGATGGACACACATTACTAATGTACTGAATACAACCAAATTGTACATTTTAAATGGCCAAGATGGTCAGTTTTATGTTATAGATATTCTACCATAATTTTAATAAATGGAAAATAATTAAGGTCACAGTTCAATTTGTTGTTCAATTTTTGTAAACTTGCCCTTTTCAATCAGTTTTTCTCACTAGAGTGGCCATTCTAAAACCCAAATATTTCATGCCACTTTTCTTAAATCCTTCATGCATTCTCCATTGCTTCAGAAGTAAATCCAAACTCCTTAGCATGTCAGCAAGGACATTCCTGTGTATCTCTGGTGTCTCATCTTTCACTATTTCATGTTTCACCATCCCACCTAAATAGCTATATTCCATTAACACGAACTATTTTCAGCCCCTCTAGTGTTTCTGTAGTAAATGTCCTGTTGAATGTTTAACTTGGATTTTTTTTCTCTCTCTCTTCTGAGAGAGGTACATGGAAGTCACTTCAACCATCTTTAGAAAAGCAAATAATCTTTAGACGCTGAACGCAGTGTTCCCAAACAAAGAGGGGCTACCTATTCTTACAGTTATGTATACGAACCCTGAAGAAGATGAGGTGGTGATGAGAAAGTGTGCAGTTATGTTAATTGTCCAGGAATAAGTGGGTAGAAAGAACCATTTTCAGGATCAAATAAATAAGCTACTTGACTTTTAGTGGTGTGAATTCTTAGAAAGGAAAAAAAAAAGATGAGGAATTTCAGGTCTGCAGGACAGAAATGATTGGTTTAATCCTGATAGTATACTCCCACAGTGGTTATCATCTTAGAGAATGACTTTATATGGGATCAAAAGACCCATGCTTTGAGCCTAGGCATCCCTCACTCCACTGGACTGGTGCTGAGGATGTGGACCCTGCAACCTTTAAGATCCGTAGCAACAGGTCTGTGGTCTATCAGCATCTTTTGTGGGCTCTGTAGGTCCAGTTGTCAACAGTGTCACCAAGCGGCAGCAAGAAGCAAAAGCAATAGCAGACTGATCAGACCCCAGGCTCTTCACTCTTGAGTGTTCAAGTCAGGGTGGTGACCTTCTGTTGGATTGTGCAAGCCTTTGGAGTTTGAGAAAACTCAGAAACATGAAAAACTGCAAGTGGGAGATAACTGAATGTTGGGCTAATCTAATGTGTATGGGCTTGAGCTCGTTTTCTTTGGGGTTAAAAAAGGAAGTAGGCGCTCCCCTTGGGCCAATTGGGTGGATCAGTTATTATCAATATCTATCATGTTTCTCTAATTTTCAATCACCTTGAGTGTTTCTCATTTTCCTTGTCTTACTATTAACTCAAATGTCACTCTCCCAGGAAGTCTTCCCTTCCTCACCTCATCAAGACTGAAGTATCCCCTTAGCACCCCATGCAAACACCAGTGTTACCCCCCTCCCCAGAGTCTCCCACCCCACCAAACTATGATCTCTTCTTCACATTGCAACTAGAATTGCCTAATTTAAATGTCTGATTTTCTCATCTCCACCAAACTGTGAATTGTATAAAACAAGGATTACATGTCATTTACTGTTGTGTTTCTACTACTTAGGATGTACTTAATAAATACTTACTAATAATAACAGAATGAAGTTCTCTGATGAGAAAATAGAAATATCCATGCCAAATTTTAGGCTCAAAGACCACGACCCATAATAACTAGATTACTAGTCCTTGGAATTAAATAAGTAAAAGATCACAATTTGACGAAGGTCATTAGGGAATTTTGTGTTTAGAGAAAGATAAGGGCTAATGATGAAGGCTTGGGAGTGCTCATTCCCTGATGAACCATGTCCTCAAACACTCACCAGGAGGAAGGAGAGGACCCCCAGTGTGTCCCTAGAAAAACGGGCAGGGAAATATTCCAGAGTGCAGAGTTGGAGGCTGACAGGGCTTGTCCAAGGAACTTACTCTACTGCCCGTGTAAGAAACCCTGTTTTTCTTTCCAGGAGAAAATGGTGTGTGCTTTGGATCACTGACCCCTTGGGATTTCTTCCCATTCTTTCTCTTTTCAAATGAAAGGCTTTATAACAGTTATCTTTTTTTTCAGGCAGGGTCCAATCAAGAAAACAGAAACCATATTTCAACAGAGATAATGTGATGCAATGAATAAACTAAACAGGTGTTGGTAAACTAAAAAGCAAACAGTAACACAGAAACAGTAATTGCAGAAAGTAAGGACTGGAGGAGAAAGGAAGAGATGGTAGTTAAGCTCAGAGCATGCTGCTGGGTAGCTGGACTCAGATTTCTGAGGACACGGCTTGTGTAGACCCTTCAGGAACTGGAAGGAAAGACCTCACATAGCTGAGCCTCTGACCCGTGGAGAAAGAGTGCCACTCATCTGTTGCCTGGGGAAGGGTCCCCATTGAGTTGGAACCCAGACCTGTGAGATGGGAATGGAGAGTGCTTCCTGGCTGCAGTGGAACTGCCAAGAGGATTCCATGAGGCTGATTCTGGGAATGCTAAAAGAAGCACAAAAAGATGCCCCGAGAATCCCCTAGAATCCAACTACCTATGCTGCGAAGGGCCAATTCTGGGGGATTCTGCAGAAATAGGAGGGAGCAAACGTTTTCTCCGCACTCCTGTCTCCCAATCTCTAGTACCCTTTATGGGCAGAAACCACCTGCCAAAAAAGAAATGTGCTTCACAGAGTCCCAGACTCAGCATCACAGAGCAGAGCACAGAATGGTGAATTGGAGCAAGAAGCAAGAGTGTAACAAGCAGGACTGTTCAACCCTTTGTTTACTCATACTGACACACCTCCTTCTACATGTGTTTGAACCTTTATAAAGCAATAACATCAGGATACAACCATCCTTCATAAAATGAAAACTCTGTCATCCTCTTCTCACAAAGGAGAGACACCAAGTCCCAATAGTCAACATCTCCATCCTGAGCAACAGGCACAGTATCCATCTCTGTGAGGGGTTAACTAGTCTTATAATCCAGTCACAGTCCCATGTGAATATTCTGTGACCTAAACACTAAGCTTTAAAATGATTCAACCATAAAATAATAGTAAAGGAAAATGGAGAAAATAGTTAGCACAGATACCACACAACACAATAGGCAAGAGAGAAAATATGCGTGTCTGTCTCCCACTCTCCATCCCATGTTTTCTTTTCGCTCAGCATCTCAGCTAATTTTGCTCTTTACCTGCTAGAATGACACAAACCTTCAATTTATACTGGTCCTGACTTCTCTTGGTTGCTATCATTTTTCCATTAACTTTTGCTACTGGACACAGAAGCACAAAAAGGTGCCCTCAGAATCCCTGAGAATCCAGCCATAATTCTTCTTGTCCCCACTGTGAAGCAGCAATCCAACTTCTTCTTGATCACCAAGATTAATCACCCAAGCAAACACTGAGACGCTTTTTTACATGTCATTTTAGTAGCATGAAGACCCCAAAATGGTCAGTGGCACCATCAAAATAAGGAGGTAGTGATAGCATAAACCAGATTCGTTTGACAAGTTCTCGAGATTGGTTATTGGGCTATTCCTTGGAGTTTACCGGGAATAAAAGCTAAGATTTGTTTCAAGAGATGAGGAAGAGGAAAGGAGAAAATTATAATGGGAAGTAAGAGTGACAGAACAGCACACCCCTTTTTACTGGGTAGTATACCCTAGATCAAACCAGAAGTTCTCAAAATATTTGAAAATATTTAAAATTGTGGAAACTGGAAGTACAATTTCTTGCTGAACTTGAGTCCCAGTGCTTTGGATAAAACTAGACAAAATCTGGAACATAATGGAGGCACAGTTTTAGCTATATTTAGCCCACCTATATTTAGTTTTATTTTATGGAATATCAAGACGTGGCCCAGAAATATTGGTGAAGAAGGCATTTCCCTAAATTCTTCACTTCAATTTTCATTGTTAGAACCTTCTCACTGTCTTATAACTTCCCTCAGTACAATTATGGCCAGGTTTATCATCACTGCCTTGGAAACCCCAAAAATCAGAGATTATACAACCTGCCTATAATATACTTGTCATTTAAACTGACTCTAAAACCCAACCCCTTAGCTCTCTCATTTGCTCAGTTGATAAATGTATCCATGCTAATTAAAAAGGATGTAGGAGCTGCAGCAGTGTGATTAATATACTGGCTTGCACAGATAAACATGGTGTTTATAATAGTCAAAAGTAAATTCATCCTGGAAGACAATGAGGTGAACAATTTAGTGAAGCATTAAACTCAGGCATAGTGATTTTGGAATCAGATAACTCATATAAAACATATTCTATATTTTATAGAATATAAGTAATGAAATGTATTTTTCCTTTCTTGGGGACTATTTTTATGTCTTGAATGCTTTCAGGCATTCTGCCAAAAGTCAAGCAAAACAGGGGAAATTGTTTACTTGAAACTTCTAAGAAGTAAAGAAGGTGATAACTTACACAGGTCATCTCTGAGCTTAAATTGTATGATGATAAGAACAAAGAAATCAGAAGGGTTAAGATTCCTATGTGTTTTCGCTTCCTCATTTAGCCCATTTTCTATCCCAGTTATTCAGTACTCTGTTGTTCCTGTTCTTTTATAAGCATCAATGTGTATTCAAATTAAAAATTGAATGCTTAAATATTGCAGCAAAGGGAAATTAGAAAACGTAAAGTTAGCTTCAATTTTAGATTTTAAGGCTGGATTCTAAATGCCAGTTTGTTTAAGCGATGCTTTCCCCTTTGTTTCTAGTTGTTGAAATAGGAAAGTTCTGTGTGAAATTGGCTTCCTGGTGTGAAATGCAAGACTTGAAGTTCAAAGATACTTGTGAAATCCAGTCCTTGTTTCGTTCATTAATTTCTATAAGCCAGCACAACTATTTAGCTAAACAATTCAAGACCTAACTGAACTGTTAAATGTATAAACAGCAGGACGACCATGGGAACTAATTGCCCTTCCCTGAGGTGCAGCAACATCTGGAGAAAAGTCACCATATGCACATTTTGAAAGCTGCAGGTGCAATCACATGGAAAGGTTAGGTCAGTTATGAAATTGAAAGTATACTGAAAATATAAACTAACGAACTAGGAAAGAAGACCTCATGAGGAGGAAGAAAAATGAGAGAGAGGTAGGTGGATTCAGACCCTTGTAAAGACTTCCTATCAATAGTCCTGGTTTCTCAGGGAAGCCTCATTATGTGGCCTTCATTAGGTGAGTTTGAAAGAGGTTAGGGAGGAAAGGGCTGAGCCAAATAGGGAAGCAGTAGAGTATCCCTTCTCATCTGTCTGTGCCCCACGAGGTTGCTGATTGCTGAAATGGGCAGAGCAGCCTGCCTGCCACATGTGGCATAATGAAATTCCTGCCCACCTCTGTTGTGAGTTCTCTCCTTTGAAACTGGACTCTGTTACTGCTGCTCCAAACAAAATGTACCAAAGTGACCCATGGATGGGCAGAACTGTGGTTTCCATAGAGCTGGCATTTGTTCAACAATGTATAGTATAAGCCTCAATAATAACCGAAGCAATTTAGAAGGGATGAGGGCAAAGGCAAAAACAATAATAAAAACCCTAGAAAAAAGTACAGTGGATTCCTGCAGTTGCTTTAATCTCCCCAGTATAACAATCTTTATGGAAATATGCTATCAACACCAGGAGAGAAATATACACACACATGCATACATACCAAAACACACACCCATAAACACCCATATAGTAATATTTAAAAGGCTGTGACTTGAGCCTCCTTACCTTTCTGAACATCTGTCATGTTTTGGCAAATCATCAAAGCTCCCAGGAACATGGTAACTGGCTAGTAAGCCCATGCTCTCTTCACTACCAAGTCTAAATGTGCGTTTCTCTCTGGTACTGTTCCCAAATGCTGGTTCTTTCTTACCCACTGTAAAGCTCCTTTTTCCTGCAGTGTACATTTATTCTTTACCCTACAAGAAAACAGAATGTGACCAGATGGTTGCTACTAGGAAAGAATTATCCTGAAAAGAAACTAGGTGCCAATTTGTAATTCTTAATTCTCACTCTGTAACTTAATTGGTTAAAGGCTCTGAATTTTAAGCTGCATTCATTTTGGAGGGATAAGTGTGACCACGAGTTCTCCTTTTCTCGAAAGACAAGTGTATAGCTCTTTCATAGAATGCTCTGAAATGCCTGGAGGAACTGGGTCAGCTCTGCAAACAGTACCTACTATCCTTTCACTCTGCAGAAAACCCGACCTTAACAATTCCACATACATCCAAATATAAAGAACAAAAGGCAGTGACTTGGGCCCTCTCTCTCATCCCTGCCCCCTCTGCACTCCTGTTTCCTGCATTCAATAAAGGCAGCAGCTAAAATTTAATAGGAATTGGATAACCACGCAGCCATCTCCTGGAGTTACATAGCATGTTTTGTATTATAGTGCTAGGATTAAGAAAGAAACAAGGCTAAAATTGTCTCTTGCTTCAAACGCTGGTTTCTTGACATCAGATTGATATGGATGGTGAACGAAATACAGGATGAAGCTAAATTTGTGTGTGTGTGTGTGTGTGTAGGTGAGTGTGTGTTGGGGGTCAGGTTGAAGAGTTGCAAAGTAAAAGTCAGTACATATGATTTTTGTTATTATGGCAAATTATTGCTCTAACTGATGTTTTACTGAGTCATCCAAATGTGCACAGAGTAACCTCCTTAAATACAGAATGTATTCCAGTAAAAGTGCTACAGCAAAACTCCTTGGCTTTTTTCAAATAAGGTGTTTTCAAGCTGACATGTTGCTCATTGAGTTTGATGGTGCACACAGGAGATCTGTGTGTTCCCAAATACACCAACCTTCTTAACCATCACTGGACTCAGGCTAGTTCCCATGGGAAATATAAACTTCTTTGTTTTCAAGAAAACATATGGGCCAAATTAGAAAGTAAATAAATGAATACCTCTCAAGAATCCACGATAACACTTGCCGAGCAGTGGGTCAGGCCAGATTTAATCTAAAATCTCTCTGCTGCGTGTAAATGATTATGTCATAGCATTTGTCTTTAATTACTCACCTCTTTCCAAAGGCTTGACTCATAATGCGTTTCTCGGTTAACCACAAACACTTGTACTACAAGATTTGTCATATAGATTCACTCACTCCCTATCCCCATCCCTTCTTTTTCACTCTTCGCTACAACATTGTTAAGTCATAGCTCCTGAAAAAGAATTTTTGAGACATCGTCTAAACCACCCCTTCCCTGATGTTTTGAAAATTTCCATACAAAGGAAAATGGCACCATCTTCTCTTGACTCATGAAGACCATTATAGCAGACTTAATAGTACTGGGAAATAGCAATACTCTATCGTCATGGTTTTACACTTATATGACTTTGTTCCTCTGAGAATTTCTAAGAGTTTCAGAACATATGAAAAGAACAAAGACAATGGGTTGTAGCTTGTAAATGAGTACAAGTCAATTAAGCACCCACATACATATTTTTTCCTTCATCACTTCACTTCTCACCTCGCCTTCCCCTATGAGAAATAGAATGAATTCTGATTTAATTCTCATTGAATTCAATCAGTCATGTCCTCAGTCCACTTAGCACATATTGTTAATCCACTCAGTTTTAGCAGAGGTGTTGGCTCTCATTGGTGATTGTTTCCATATCTTCTGACCAATCCTGTGGGAGGTTTGGGATTATAGAATTTGGGGGAAATATAAGAAACGACACAATCCTAAAGGTATGTCCGTCCAGGATTGGTGCTATCTGTAGGTAAAGTAAGAATTACCTAAATGATGCAATTTAGGAGATTTAAAGGCTTTTCATCTCTACTTACTGCAACCTCCACCTCCTAGGTTCAAGCGATTCTCCCTGCCTCAGCCTCCCAAGTAGCTGGGATTACAGGCACCCACCACCATGCCCAGCTAATTTTTGTATTTATAGTAGAGGAAGGGTTTCACCATGTCGACCAGGTTGGTCTCAAACTCCTGACCTCAGCTGATCTACCCACCTCGGCCTCTCAAAATATTGGGATTACAGGGGTGAGCCACCGTGCCCAGCCTTAAAGACTTTTTGATTCCCAAATCTTGATCCTACTAACTTGAAATTTCCACTTTGTTAGTTTGTGAGGGTTTTTTGTTTTTGGTGGACGGGGGGTGGGGCGGAGGGGCGTTGACTGAAAAGCTCTCTAAACAGCCACAAGAATTTTCTTCAGGTTAGAATGAAAATTGCAGTACTGGCAGGGCTTAATGTCATATTAGTTTGTGCCTCTAGGAAGGAGGTGGAAAGACGGCTGGGACCCTGAATCTTCCTTCTGTATCTGTTGTCTATTATAATTCCAGTGGTGGTTATTACTGTATAGGACAGGATCCCCAAATCCTTTCTGAGATTCTTGACTCGGGGTAGTGGCCTAAGACCCTGTATCAACAGGAAAACTCCTTTTACCTATTTGATTCAAATTCAATTAAGTAGCCTCCTTGACCCCTTTCCTTTAGTGTGGGCCCCAGTAACCTAAATCCTCAAGTCTTATCAGTTTGACAATGAGAAGCAAAAGAAAGACGAGCCTTTTAAAAAGCGTCAAGGGGAGAAAGTGTCTCTTGCTCCCCCTAAGCCTCTCATTCCATATCTGTTTTCCTCTGGATACCACACAGGTTGCCCCATGGGATTGCATCAGCCTATGGGGAAGAAAAAGAAGAAAATAGAGAATCCACACAGAATATGTAAAAGGAGAACCAAAGCATAAAGAGAAAAATGCTGAGAAGTCGCCAGCAAAGAAAGCACAGTAAACAACAGCAGGGGCTGGGCGCGGTGGCTCACGCCTGTAATCCCAGCTACTCTGGAGGCTGAGGCGGGGGAATCGCTTGAACCCGGGAGGCGGAGATGGCAGTGAGCCGAGAGAGCACCACTGCACACCAGCCTGGCGACAGGGCGAGACCCCGTCTCAAAAAGCAAAAAACAAAGCAAAAACAGCAGGAGGAGGAGGAGCTTTCCATAATCGTACACCTTCTACTGATGCACTCTCCATTAGCCAGCCTTGACTTCACCAACATCACTGCTTCTCCTCCTCAGGCCTGGGTGGAATGGGGTTATGGTGGAGAACTGCAGAAAAGCTTTAGCCACCCCCAGGTGTTAAAGGGTGCAGCACAACTCACTCTTGTTGCTCATTTATTCTACTGGCCCAAGCAATCTGCAAGGTTGCGAGTGAGTTGAAGAACACTGACTGACTAGGCAAGTGAAGACAAGAAGAATTTGGAATGGTGAGGCAATTGAGGTCCTGAAGAAATAAAGCACATGAAGATCGGGGAGCAGCTCAGAACATCAGGAGGCAGTAATGGGATACTGGGTGCTTGGAGGGGAACGAGAGGTAGTGGCAGTGGATTTCATCTGATCAGCAATTTTACTAGACGTGGTGTGACAAATCGGCCAAACAAAGAAACTATTCTATTGTTGAAGATCCCTATAATCATTCCCTGGGAATAGGGTGATATGGTCTGGCTGAGCCTCCACTGAAATCTCATCTTGAATTGCAGTTCCCATAATTCCCACATAATTGAATAATGGGGACAATTTTCCCTATACTGTTCTCTTAGTAGTGAATAAGTCTCTTGAGATCTGTTGGTTTTATAAGGAGAAACCCCTTTCACTTGGTTCTCATTCTCTCTTGCCTGCCACCATGTAAGATGTGCCTTTCACCTTCCACCATGATTGTGAGACCTCCCCAGCCACGTGGAACTATGAGTCCATTAAACCTCTTTCCTTTATAAATTACCCAGTCTCGGGTATGTCTTTATCAGCAGCATGAAAATGGACTAATACATAGGAAAATTGATTTTTAAATTAAAAACTGTTCTTTCAAGATGAGAATCATACTACCTGCTGTCTGTATATAAAGGTTTGGTTTACGCATGCCATGTTTTGCCCTAGATGCCTGTCCTCACTTCTCCAACCCAGACCAACTTAGCTTTTTCTGTATATTTCCTTGTTCAACTGAGGAAGCATACCTCTTGTTGGCTTCTTTCTTATATGAAAACTGAGCTCCAGTTCCTGACATCTGGGTTGGTGATAATTCCGGTTTCTCACTCATGCACATCTCTCTGATCCAGTTTTCTTGGCACTTTTTTTTTCTGACTGGGAAAAATTTCCTAAGTTGTTCTTGCATTTTTCATGCCTTCCTAGGTGACATACCCTTTGTGAATGATTTTCTTTCTACGTGACAGTAAGCCTTCGGTCTAGACCTAGTCGCCCTACATTCTGATCTAAGCTTCAATAGAATTCCCTTCTCTTTGTGCCTGCCATTATCCTACATGCCGGAAGAATTGTCATTTTCTTTTCATTAATACTGTCCAGTTGTGGATGTTTTCTTTTGTCTGACAGAGTCATCATTCAGATCGTGACTGATATTTCACACATTTTCTTTTATACTCGATATGGAAATAAATTATAATGTAATATACACATGCTCACAAATGGAACCACCTTTACCTTGGGGCACAATATCTACATAAATAAGCCACATTAATAAACCTCAATCAGAATTATATGCAATATCTATATCAATAAGCCACATTAAGAAACCTCAACTAAAATTATAAAAATTAGACTTGTACTGCTGGTACTAATGTCATCATTTGTCAACACAAAAAGTACTTTTGTTGCAAGTATTTTCTTCTTCTTTCTACCATTACAAGTTTGAATACCTGGGATTGACTAAAATTGCAAAACTAGTTCTATGTTTAATGTTTTTGTTCATGAATAAGTGTCTTGTTTTCTAACCTTATTGACATTTTTTTCTTGCTACTAATGAATTTGTTTTATTTCTTATACCACAGAGGTTTTCATAAGTTATGTTCAATACTTTTTGGAGCAAAGCAGAAGTTATTTGGTAAATTTATTAATGTAAATATTCTTTTATTCTCTTTTTTTTGTTGTTCCTTCTCCATTTTTATGGTTCAACATTTCTCAAATTAGTCTTAATTTTTTGATCTGACCATTGCCATAACCTGTAATTGGATAAAAAAAAGTCTAAGTACTGGTCTCAGTTTGACACTTAGAAGCAGTAACCTCAGAATGTTCCTTAACTCTACTTACTGAAAAGAGGACAGTCCTTACAATGAGGACAATGGGACAACTAAATAAAATCATAAATATTAAAAGTCTTAACATGATACGTGATCCAAACTGCATCCTTAATAAATGCTCCTTGATTCATGAATTATAAAATATGATTTTTTTCATCCTGGCCTAGTATTTGTCATGCCTTTAGCAATGACAATGCATGCCTTACAGTATAAGATTCCTGGGAACCTTCTTTCTGGCTTAAGCATTTCACCAGGGTCCCAATTGTGATGTCATTAATCGAATAGGTATGTAAAAAATTTTAGATGTGGACAAATCCTTTCCTTCTTGAGTAAATGAAGCATTCTAAATAGCCATGCCTATTTTGTCTTTTTATTATGCATTTCAAAGAGGGCATGAGTGGGTTTTCTCTGGAATGTCCAGTAAGCCTTCATTGCTAAAGTTGGGGTGATACCCATTTTTCTCCAACCAACTCTGACAATTCTTAATGGGAATGAGATGAAGTAATTGGTCTTAAGAGGAAATGCAATGAACAATTTTCTTTCTCTCAGTCAGCTATGACAGCATATAGAAAGAACTCGGGTTTCAAAGGCTTTGACTGCTGCAGGAAACTCTAGAACCTGTGGTGTTCAAGTGGGATAACCGTCTCCCTCCAAAGCATTTTGGTAATCTCCTCCTCGCCCCTACTCCCTCTGATTTATGACTGTGTCTTTTGATCTTCTTTCTCTCTTCGTAAAAAGCACTAAGTTGCCATTTATATAGTAGAGGACAGCAGATAAATGTTAAAATTTACTGTAGGGCCTCACTGGGGAATGGGCTTACAGATCTCTCAGGCACAAAGCATCACAAAAGCATGTGAGTTTTGATATCTTTCAGTCATGTAAGGAGTAATCATAAAAAGACCAAGTCCTAAAAAAAATTAAACCTTCCATAGACAGAGCATAGCTGCATTTTAAGTAACCACTTTAAAGAAATGACTGCTGTTTTGGCAAAAGCTAGTAAGCCACAGAAAATTAATTTCATGTTTCATTGACATTACTTTCAGGAATGTCATGTTGACATAACCTATAGAATAAGGGTGAGATACTGCAGACAATATATTTAATACTGCTATACAAGCAGAAAATATTTTAAATCTGAACAGAGACTCAGCTTTATGAAATAATCATCTTCTGTGTGACAATGAATGAAACTATAATTTTCACATCAATTGTCTAGATGCTAATTGCTTCTAGAGCAAAAGTTTAAAACAAATTGTGAGCTCTTTTCAAGGCCTCTGTGTTGAACCTAAGTTACATTTCAACCTAATTCTTATTTTGTCTTCCATGTAGATAGCAATGTTTTTATATGATTGATATATTAAAAATATCAACTAATGTGTGATTCAATTGTATGCTAAGCTAAAAAGAAGGCACCTATAAACACGTACTTCTAAATACATTCAATAAAATAGTTGCTTTTATCCAAATCAAAGTGTTTTCCCTTACTCCACAGTTGAGAGAGAGGGAAATTATTGGCTTTGACCAGCCATATGCATATTTGTTTCATAACAGCTGTATGTCCTTATTCTCTGCATTGTCACCATGAATCTGTCACCATGAATCCGTGATCCACCTCTCAGATAAGCTGAGAACACTATTGACTGACTATTGTTTGACCAAGGCTCTCTTTGGGTCTGAGGTACAAGCCTTATTTATATAATGCACAGTTTCTGTTTCTACCGCTTGGCTTTGAAATCTGCTCAAAGTCACATATTAGCAATTGGCAGAAATCTGGCTAGTCTTCCTGCTGTTGTAAAGGCTTCTCAGCTAGTTTCCATCTGTAAAAGTATGAATTAACACATCCATTAAATGTTCTTTTCATCCTTCTGGCTTGTCATTTGTACTCTTGCAAGTATATCATAAAGCTGGGAATTCACTGAGTCTGGCAGATTTGGAGAACACTTGGTAATACAGGTATCTCAGACATTGGCTAGGTGGTTAGATCTCTTTGATTTTATGATTCCTGAATTTCATCATGACAACCATTGCTTGAAGTCACAGGAAAACTATCCTGTTGTGATTTAGTACTGACATGTGTATTAGACAATTATTACCAAAATAATGTCACATAATAAGCCATTCCAAACTCAGCAGCTTAAAAGAACAATTACTCTCACTCACACATCTGCAGATTAGATGGAGGTTGGCTGACCCAGGTTGGTCTTCACTAGGCAATGCTCCATTTGTGTGTTAAAACTGGGTCTACTTTATATATTTCTCATCTTCTTTGGACTGGTGGACCAGCCAGGACATACTTATCTCATGGTAATGGCAGAAGCATAAGAGAGGAAATGAAATCAAGCAATATTAAGGCCTATTCGCCAAACTGGCAACTGTCGTTTATGCACACATGCCATTGCCAAAGCAAGAGTCCAAAGTCAAGGACAGATAAAGTACACTCCGCTTCTAGTGGGAAGAACTACAAAGTCGTAAGGTCAAAGGGCTGGACACAATGAGAGATTAGGTATTGGAGCCAACAATCCAATCTATCACACTGTCAAACGTTAAGTAGGGTGAAAAGTCAGTCTGTAGCCATAATTCAAGGAGCTACTAGTGGTGGATTGGAGAGGTACAATTTCGTTGGTAATGAAGAAGGCCACACAACATCTTTCCTTTGACTTTTACCTGCATCTTGCTATCATGTGAGAGTCTCACAGCTTCTGGGGCATTACTAAGGGATTTCACAGTAGAATTCTAAATCTTTGTTAATTAATGCTAGGTTACATAGAATGCTGACAGTTACTATCTGTGGTAACTCTAGCCCGAGTTTCACTAAGATGGAAAAGGGAGAATTTTATAGAGATTTGTAAATTTCTTTAAGGAAAAGACTCTGAAGCAGAAGTGATGTGTCATTTCACACCTAGACTTTAAGAAAACTGGCAGCTTCTGCTCCCTCTTTCTTGAAACCCACCTACCATTCAAGCGGTCAGGTTACCCTGCTGGAGACACCACATGGAAAGACAAGGTGGAGTTGGGGATGTGGGATAAGGGAGAGGATACCTGGAGGACTGTTGAAGAGCCCAGCCAACAGCAAGATCCTGGACCCCAGACATGTAACACTAGTTGAGTTGTTTCAGTCAACCCCCATTTGTTCAAACCATCCCAGGTGAGTTGCCAGATATATGAGTGAAGAGACCATCTTGGCTTCTTCAGCCCCAGAAGATACCATATGAAGCAGAGATGAGTAATCTCTGCTATGTTGCTTCTGACTTCCTGATCCACAGAATTCTGAAAAATAATGAAATTGTTACTGTTTTAAGTCACTAAGTTTTGGGGTAGTTTTATATGCAGCAATAGATAATTGAAACAATTCCTCATTGGAATTTCTCTAAAAGGCAGAATTCTTTTTTGGCCTTTATCATTTTGCCATTTTGAGTCATTCTTTCTATGGAATGTGGTACTTTTATTGCAGAGCATATTGGTAAAAACGATGAAGAGAAGACATTTCTTATACTGCATGAGTTTGGAGAAGGGTTAGTTTATTCTTTTGCAACTAAATGTTATTTAATTTTAAAGCATAAAACCTACAGATTGATTATCTGAAGAAAGGGGTTCAACAAATTAATGTATTAGCTGGTTTCTGCCCCCCAAATTAAACCAGATGGATGGATTACCACCTATTGGAGGCTGTAGGGGAGAATCCATTTCTTGTTTATTGAAGCTTTTGGCAGAATTCAGTACCTTGTGGGTATAGAACCTAGGTCCCAGTTTTCTACCTGTCTGTAAACTAAGAGCTGTTCCCTGCTTTTAAAGGCCATTTGAATTCCTTGGCTATGACTCCCTTCTTTCATCTTCAAAGCTAGCAATGACTGGTTATGTCCCTTTTACACTTCAAATCAATCCTTCCTCTATTTCTGTCTCATTTTCTCACTCTGCCAAGAGTACATGTGACTAGACTGGGACCCCTCGTATATCCAAAATAATCTCCCTATTTCAAGGTCAACTAACTAACAGTCTTTATTCCATCTGAAACTTTAATTTCCCTTTGCCATATAACATAACAAAGTCCCATATTCCAGGAACTAGGACACTGATGTCTTTGGAAGATCCATTACTCTGGCTACCATAGCAATATTCCCACATCGCTCCTTTCCAAGAAGCTCCTTTCACATCCAAATCTATGTAAATAGTACTCTCAGGAGTTGCAGAGGAGGCAGCTTGTACAGTCATACATGGCAACCCTTAGAAGCATATTAGAACAGAGTTAAGGGAGATTGCATACCTGGGGCTCCATTTCTGTGTTACCAATCCTCCCGATCTCAAACTGGAGGGTCACTACTTTCCTCTTATTCCCAATGGCCTTCTTTTTCCATTCCCTCTCTCTACTAACCCAATAGGAAGACTGTTCTCTTAGACATAAAGAGATAATTGAAGTTCTTAAAAAAATGTTTATAAGAGAAATAAGAATTTTTAAAGTTACAGAAAGAACAAGTTTTAGGACAGATTATTCCGCAAGGCAAAACTCCTAGGTATCACTGATCCTTCAGCTCATTCTCAGGCCTAGCTTTTCTTCTTCATTCATCCTGAATGAATTCTAGTTCTACTTACTAAGCCATGTGTCATGTCCAGCTGAATCTGCCTTTCTCACATGTCACCAGCTAGCACCTAGTCCAGGACACAGCTGCCAACTTGTCTTCTTTCTGTTTATAATAATATTATTAACTCCCTTGCTATCTAATTTTGAAACCATGAGACTGACTTGAGAAAGATTGACATAGTGAAATGTCTCTCAGCTTTATGATGGAAAACATTTTTCAAACATATCTAATGTAAAATGTCTGTTATTTAAAGACTTCAAATGGAGCCTTCCTTGTTTATTCAGTTTCCCCTTCACCTTCCCTTGTAGCTCCTGAAACTCTACCATAGAATCCCAAGGCTTCTTTGATCATAGTTTTCAAAACATTGCTATAATAGAAAGAACCTTGAAAAAGGAGAGAGAATACATTTCTTAATTATATCAGCCTTGTGACTTTGAGCAATCCTCTTAATTCTGAGTTTCTCTTCTGATATAACTGAGAATAATATCCGATCAATTTGTTGGACTGCTTTGATCATCTGTCTCATCTCCAACTGCAATTCTGCTCGCCATTTATACTTTAATCTTCTAATGTTGTAGGATTATTTGCTCTCCCCTAATACTCTGCCAATGTTTATGACCCTGGGCCACTGATCACTTTTTCTTCTATATCTAGAATACATTTTCCTTTTTTCTTTCAGTGAAATCCCTACTTTTCCAGCGTAAATGACAGCTTTCTGACCCAGTCGTAATGAAGAGGGGTGTGTGTGTGTGTGTGTGTGTGTGTGTGTGTGTGTTTAATCTGCATTTCATGGCATTTTGTGTAACAACTTTTTACACCATGGCTGAGTTTTGATAAAGAAATAATTGTAAAACTTGTATCTATTTTATCTGGCATCTAATATAATCCTTATTATGAAATAGATTCCCAGTAATTGTTTTTAGAATGAATAAATCAAAAACCTGAAGTTTTGTATTGTGTATTTATTATTATTATACTAGGTATTTCTGTGTGAAGACTACTTTTTATTCCTCTACATACCTTACCTTAGACCCCTAAACTTTTGTTGTCACAAAAGCATTCTTGGTAAAATGGAAGGCACAGAAAAATTAATAAATGAAGAGGAGAATTTGCATATTTTATAGTACGCTTTTCCAAATTTTTATCAAGCTTGTTTGTGCTCCCAAATTTCTTCTTTCCAATACTTGCATTCATGATTCTGCTCTACCACATCTACCTTCTTTCCAAACCCACTTCTGAAAACATTTCCTCCATATACAGAAAACTCTCATAAATCAAGTCAAATTTTCTTCATTCAACTACATTTTTACATTAATAGAGAACTGAGTAGAAGAATTTTTTATTAGTTTGGGTCTCATATTTTGTTTTTTCAGCTCTATTTTCAATTACCACCTGTATTTGTGTATCTTGAATCAATTCCATTGATACTATCCCCTCCTGTTCACACTCATTTCATTGGTTCAAGTTACCACTTCTGTGTATTTTCCAGGGTAAGAACTGCTGAATTACTTATTAAGTTAACTACGAAAGTGAAAGAATCGGCCGGGCGCGGTGGCTCAAGCCTGTAATCTCAGCACTTTGGGAGGCCGAGGCGGGCGGATCACGAGGTCAGGAGATCGAGACCATCCTGGCTAACATGGTGAAACCCCGTCTCTACTAAAAATACGAAAAACTAGCCGGGCGTGGTGGCGGGTGCCTGTAGTCCCAGCTACTCGGAGGCTGAGGCAGGAGAATGGCGTGAACCTGGGAGGCGGAGCTTGCAGTGAGCCGAGATCGCGCCACTGCACTCCAGCCTGGGTGACACAGCGCGAGACTCCGTCTCAAAAAAAAAAAAAAAAAAAAAAAAAGAAAGTGAAAGAATCAGGACCTACTTCAAAAAGGCATCATATTCCAGATCTTAGAACACAGGGTTTTCTCATTTATATGTAATTTTTCTGGGGTATATCTTCACATACACATAAGCTTTAGCTTTCCTTTTAACTTAGCTGAGAAAAAAACACTAGAATTTATAAGAAACATAAAGTGTGATACGTAATGTAATTTGGTAATAGAAAAAATGCTGTTTATGTTGTATTCTTATTTAGGTAGCTGTGCTTCAGAATAAAATCTTTAAACAAACTGCACTAAAAACTCTTCCCTCTAGAATGAGAACTCTCCTTCCTCCCTCATGGTAAAATAATTCATTAATGTATTTGTTTACATATCATTTATTCATTTGTACCTTCATCACTAAATATCCACGGAACACTTTAATGCACCCAGAATTGTGCTACAACTGGATACACAGTTGCCAATAAACAGGTTTGTTGATATCACAAAGCTTATGAGAGAGACAGATACAAACTTAATAAGCACAACAAAGTAAGTTGTGGACAGACACTACTACAGAAAAATATTTGAGCAGGGGCACAGAAGAGTGAAGTCAAGAAGAGGTGATGTCAAGAAAGGCTTCATAGAGCAAGTGATGCCTGATTATCACCTTGAAAAATGCCTGGGTGTTCTCTAGGTGACCAAATCGAAAGACAGAGGGAGGATGTCTTTCTATCTGGTCACCTAGAGAACATTTTGACAACATTGCTCACAAACAGTGTTGACAAAAGTCACAAACAGTGTTGACAAAAAACTCTTGGCACAGGTGTTACATCAACAAAGTGTATCTTTGATGCCCCATGATATCCACTTTTATCAAGGATCTAGTTTCTCTAAAACCAAGAGTTCTATTAGTTATGCCAGCTAATTTTGGAGGCTCAGGGATGATGGCTTCAAAATTGAGTTGCTGCAAAAAGCCTGAATTTTATTAGTGAGCATACCATGGTTTAATTAATTCTACTGCTACTACTTACTTGTCATTATATATTGGGGAAATAGTTTAATCTCCCAGAGATTCACATTTTTTCATTCAACAAATGGGGACAGTGACACCTATTTTACTGTGTTATGTGAGGATTAAAATAGATAATGTATAAAAAATACTTAAGACAGTACCTGGGATATGTTGTGCACTCAAAAAAATGGTGAATTTTATTATGAGCATTGATACCAATACCAACACTATTGCCACTGTGAACACTACAACTACTGACAATAGCAATGGTTACTATTTCCTGAGTTCCATGGGCCAGCAAAAGTACTAGGTCCTTTACGTGCCCTAGCTAATTCGCTTGCCATATCTACTATTATTATTCCTACAACTAGCATTGCCATAAAATCATTGTTGGAGGTAATGATATCAAAGTGTCCATAAATGTTTTCTCATGGCAATGCGCAACCTGCCTATAACCAATCAGCCTGGGAAATGGAAAGTGATGTTTCTTTTCTCTTGCTTGTTTAATTGTACTTTCAACTGAATTCAGTAGAGTAAAAGAAATCTGCCACAATATTATTTTGAGATATAGGATTGTATTATTTTCCTAGCCCTGCTTTCAAAATTACCATAAATTTAATGACTTACGACATCAGAAGAAATGAGTTCTACTGGGCTAGAATCAGTGAGTCACTGGGGCTGTTTTTTTTGGAGGCTCCAGGGGAGCCTGTTTCTTACCTCTCCCAATTTTTAGAGGGTGCCAGCATTCCTTAGCCTGTGACTGTATTACTCCATTCTCTGCTTTCATCTTCTCATTGTCTTCTCCTCCTTAACTTCTGAATATCCTGCCTCTCTTTTCTAAGAAATCTTGTGATTACATTGGGCATTGGATCCACTTGGATCAACCAGGATTATCTCTCTTGTTTAAGATCTTTAACTTAATCACATATACAAAGTCCCTTTTACATATAAGGTAACTTAGAGGTTCTAGGGATTAGGACACAGACATCTTTTGGAGGGCTATTATTCCATCTAGCAAAAGATTGTCAGAATTGATATTAAATTATTCAGGGAATAAGAACACCTGAAGGTTTATAGTAATATTGTGATATAGAAAATATCTACACAGTGTAGAACATAAAACACATAGTGTAACCCACAAAACAAATACTCTTTTTGAATACATTCTGCTTCTTGTAGCTCATTTGATTAAAGTAGGAGCAGATGGGAGATTTGCAAGTAAGTAGACCCCACCTTGACTGGTCACTAGCTACGGACTGGTGTACTTCATCTAGGCAATATTTTTCGTCTACTCACATCAAAGAGGCTGTTCCATTTCTGTTCCGTATGTGAAGACTGTGGCTGATCTAAATTACGGAAGGTGGAGTGAAGGAATCAGTAAACCATAGCACACAAAAGCTGGCTCTTCACCTGTGTTTGTAAATGAAGTTTTATTGGAACACAGCCATGCCTATTTGCTTCTGTGTTGTCTATGACTGCCTTTGAATAACAAGGCCCAAACTGTGTATTGCAACAGACACCTTATGGCCTGCAGAATCTAAAATATTTATTAACTCACTATTTACAGGAAAAAATCACCAACCCCGAAGTTAGAGAACAAATTTCCGAATTAAAAAGACACTAGTGTGAGTTCTAGCTCTGCCACATGCGAGCTGTTTGATCTTGGGCATGTTACTTTCTGTGGGCATTTGCAGTTATTTGGCCTCTAAACATATGTTTGTATTTATTATTATTTTGGTAATAGTTCACCTAAATTTTGATGAGGGACCACTCCTTCCTTATTCTCATTTTACACGGTTTGAATGGAACTTATCTTACCCCAAGTTTAAAGGGCAAGCATGCAACCTAGACCTAAGCCAAAGGGCTCGTTTAGGAATTTTGTCAGGGAGAAACACTTAATCCAATACGGACTAATGTCAACCAGGGACAGATGCATTCCATTTAGGCAAGAAAATATCTAGAGCTACTGCTTGCTGTATAACTCCTTACAAAACTTGAGAATGAGGCCAAGAATAGACAAAATAAAAAATCGGAAAAAACCTGAAGTCCGATAATACTATTTGTGACCCTGCATAAAACCACACATGAAGCCAGCTATATGCAAGGGGTTTTCAGTTACATGTATCAAAACATTCTGTTTTTGCTTAAGTCAGTTTGGGTTTGGTTATCTGCAGCTAATAGAGACCTAACTGATATAATATCTAAATTTGCTAAGCCTCAGTTTCTTCATCTTTAAAAATTAGAGTGAAAATATCCGCCTCAATATCTTTTGTGATAACTAATTGAGATCATGCACCTGGCACATGGTCCAAAAAAAAAAAAAAAAAAAAAAAAAAAACAGAAGTGGTAATTCCTATTTTCATCATCAACATCATCAATATTAAAGGTAGACCTAACATTGCTTCATCTCAGTAAATTGTAGAAAATGCACATCTGAGCTCTCCCCCCTTCACTTAATATAGAAAGTTTAGTAACTCCATGTTTTAGATATTTGTACTTGTAAAGTAGAGACAACTAAATATTCATCTTTTTTTTCAGTGTTTCATGACTCAAATGCTATCATGGACATAATCATTTTAATAATAAAATATATTACATTAATCTTTGCAATAAATATTTGCAATAATATTTGCAACAAATTTGTAAATTGATTAGGCCAAATTAGGTCAGATCGAATGCCTGGATATGTGTAAAAATATATGTGTATTTACTCAGCGGTCAGTAAGTCTGCCTCACCCTATATTAGAGTCAGAGATAATCTAGAAAAAGGGACTCATACCATGTCTGACCCTGGCACTAACAAGACCCTTAGTGAGAACCATATTGAGCTCTATATGCTGGGTCATCCACGCTACAATGGAACAGGATATGGTCTCACCCTGTGTGAGTCATAGAGAGACGTAGACGTCACTGTTTTTCCAAAAAAACAAAAGTCTAGATCTAGGAGGACTGAGTCCCAGATCCTCTTCGTCCATGACATCCCTATGCAATATAGCGAAAATTACTTAATTTCTCTGAGTCTCAAGTACTTCAAGTGTGCGATGCGGATGAGCGTTAACTACCCTGTCTATCCCACAGTATTATAATAAGAAGCAACAGTGATAACAGCTATGAGAAAGTTTTAGTAAAAAGTAAAATATGTTGCTCTTCTCTCCGTTATTATTAAGAATTAAATCCTTTTCCATGGATTTTTTAAAAACAGAAAACTTTTGCATACACAGTTTACACAAATATGCAGCTAACTGTTGTTTCACTCTGAGTCAGCAGCTGAATGGTGTCTATTGTTTGCCAAGTTTAAAAATAGATGCTAGTCTTCTATTAACACTGGGTTCAAGAAAATTTAGGTTTGGCAATGGGTACCACTTGTATTTATTCCCATTTCTAGCTTAGAGGTCTTTGGAAGACTGTTTAGAAAATCTTTGGGCAATGAATAGTCTTACAAAACAACATTTGATGAGTTGGAGTAAATGAATTAGAAACATATGGACCAAATTTCCCCAAAAATACATCAGGGCTGAAAAATTAGGGAGAAAAAAACACTTGGCTTCACTGAAATATGTAAAGGCTAGCTTGAGAAACTTGACTAACCCAAAACTCCGTAGCATTTTTGCACCACATATTGGCAGGAACTTGAGCTTCCTCTTCACTGACTTTTGGTATTGTTAATCAATTTCTCGCTTTCCAATGCAGGAATTTACAATTATTATATTGTTTTCTCCAGGATTCTAAGACTCTCAAAAGTATACGTATAGAAAACCTAACCCATTTATTACAAATACTATGTGTTGATGAAAAAAGTATAGTATATAAATATTTATCTTATAAAAAATTGACATAATTTATTGAACAAAATGCACAGCTTACAAAATAACTAATACTTATAACCAATTACTATTGTTGTGGGTATCAACAAAGTGATGGAAAGAAGTTATAATGTTCAGTTTAGTTAAGTCTGTCTGGGGCAGCTTTAGTAGCTCTGGTGTTCTTTGAAAGTCATAGAAGTAGGTCACTTTAATATTCCAAGTGCCAGAGTCTCTTCTTGATTTAACCCAAGGCTCAAACCATATTAAACTACCTAGATCCCCCTTCTGTTATTTTACAAGAATCAATAAGAATTGTCAGAATTGTTTGTATCCAATGGAAGTGGTGAACACAACCAACCAATTAAGAGGATGGGATACCAATGGATGTGTGGGTGAGGGGAGGGGAAGTTACATTACATTAATGCTTATTCCAGCTCCTTCTTACTTACTCATAATAGGTGGGTTAGGTTTTCCATGCATATACTTTTGAGGGTCTTAGAATTTTACTGTTCTTCTCACTTAATTTTAGATTTTTTGCCTTTTATCTAAATTCTAAACAAATTCTTCCTTGCTTTTAACGAAGTTGAATCTTGAATCAATGGTCATTAAAAAAAAATCTATTTATTTCAGTAATTCTAATGAGTTTCCCATTTACACTGAGTGACTTTATGAGGCTGAGATGAGAACATTAAAAGGATCATCATTTCTTACTAGTTTGAAAATTATCAGTGAAATGACATCTAGAACTCAGGGCTTTCTGCCTTCACTTTTCTTTGTATAGCCTAGGAACCCATTTGTTTTGTAAGAGGAGGGGGCAATGAGTAATACATCTGATTTTCTATCTGTTAAAGCCTTTTCTAGCCCCTACCAGCACCCAGGGCTTCCTCTAAACTGCTGTAGCCTTTGTCTGAACTAATTCAGCATTTATCTTAACATGCAAACCCTTATTCGCTAATGTTCCACGTGCATGTATCTGTGTCTGTCTAATCTACCCATTCAAATGGAATATTCCAAAGATAAGACCAGCTTATGCATCATAAAACTCACAGACTTATAATGCATATGGAGTGCATTCAAGATACAGCCTTTTCATTATTCCTTTTTTGGTCATGTTAATAATAACCAACTTGTCTGATATATGTTTCACTAAATAAGCTCAAATACTTCATGGAGTGCATAAAGTTAATAATTTGAATACACATTCCCAGATTTCATTACTTTTAACAATGTATTATGCTAGTTCTAGAATACATGTACTTGCAGTGTACTCACATGCAGAAATTCCTTCAGCTCTAAACTTTTACACATTTCCTTTCTTCTCAGTTTATATTAATGTGGGCTGTTCCATAAGCAACATGGCTCTCCTTTCAGAAAAGGTTCAATTTTATTTTATTTTATTTCTCAAGGTGAAGTTTATTATTTTGAGTCAACTTGATAAATTGTAAGACTCAATATTAGACAGTTGGGTAATGTATGTTTTATTTTGTTATAATGTACTGCATTTATTATACTTCTCTGTTCTGAACCAAGTGGCCTTTTTATTATTAAAAATCTAATGAAAACAAAGTTCACAAAGAACCATTTTAAAGAATACACTTATCATTTTTTTCTAGCAGGTGGACTTACAAGAACCTGTTTTTATAGGTCTGAGCGTGAATGACAAGCTGCTTGCTTGAGATTTATGTAGAATTTATAATAAAAATGAATTTTACCTTTATTTTAAAACTAAATCTAAATTAAGTGGATTCAGAAGCCATTTAAGTAAAAAGTTGATTGAAATCTGAACCATGACACTTTCTCACTAAGAAGCATTTGACATCTTTCTAATATATTTGTTTTACTGAAGAGAAGTTTTAAATTAAGGTCAGGCTGGGGAAGAATAATAGGACTATTCTCAATACTTTTTATTAGAAGAATTATTATACTTACATTGTATTTATATCAGTTTATTTCAATGCACTATTTTTGTAAAACAAAAAACAATTACAACTTATCCATAACCTTCTTGTGTTTAATAATTTTTACTAAATCTTGGTCTTCCCTTTTCATCTGGATATCAATAATGAATCATTTCAAACCTACATTGACCCACTAGCTGCTGAGAAACAATTCTCCAAGAGTCTCTCATGGTTTTACATGACTTGTAAGCAAAGACACAGACTGACTTTGTTCTGGGATATCTTTTTAAGGATGTTTGAGTATAGAACAGCTTTACGAGGGAGGTAGAAATAGTAAATCCCTCCAGAGATAAAGACAGACAAGCTTAGTGATTTTTCAAAACGATTTGGGACCCCCTCAGCTCAAGGTTTCTCTCTTTTAATGCAACCCACTACATTTGCAGGCCCTTTTTGCATCACCCTATTAGGCCCCAAGGAACCTGCACAAGGAAGTGCTGATGCTCTGGCTACTGCTGTTGTTATGAGCAGTAAATTCTGTTGTCTCTGACCCAGGAGTCTCATGGTTTCCGCAGACTCCATGAAACTGGCAGTTTAATTTGTTAGTTTATAAGTAATGGACAATCTCAGCCCCTTCACAGTTCTTAGCGCTAGTTTTCATTTTCTGAATTACTTTAAAAAATTCCTCTTTGACTTGTATGAAGTTAAGGCTGCATAAAGACATGACTGCTGGTTAAAAAATGAAAAAATCAGTCAAGTGTCCAATGGAATGATTTGTGTTGAAACTAGGTTATTTTATTAAGTGACTGAGTTGGCTCATTGTTTTTCTAATGTCCAAATAGTTTAAGTTGGTTAGCGTTTTAGAGATTAAAACAAAAAGTAAAATGGTTTAATTTTCAATTTTCAGTGTATTGTTTTGAAATCACACAGAGAGGATTGATTTAGTCCCTTTTTTCTTACTGACGTTTAATTAATAGACTGTTTATTTCACGAATGAGGTTATGTGATGCTTCATGGGAGGAGCATGAATGTGACAGTGGTAAATAGGTGGGGCTCTGTATCTGGCACTTGAGGATTTGGGCTTTGGCCTAAGTCCGACAGCTTAACCATTGGAATGAGCTGGAGCATCTGTAATATGGATGTGATGACATCTGTCTAATCTTGTTTTTCTCCTCCCCAATCAGCAATGATTTTCCAAACACATTTGAATAAAATGAACTTTATTAGAAACAAAAATTCATTAAAATGATGAGCTAAAATTATACAAGTGAATAAGACAAGGATGAGTCCAAGGTCCTAGGGGAGTCCTTCATTGATCCAGAGCACAGAAACATGTCAAAGAAAGTCAACAAATTCTAAATGCCTTAAAACTAGGAATCCAGATGAGAATGAAACAGATCCATGGTTTTCCCATAGACTTCATTTAGAATCTTTACCAAATACTATGAGGACTAGCTAAAAATTAATAGCAGGATCCTAACATGTATCCTTATTGTACTTAATTAACCTGAGGTTAACTCTCTAATAAGTTATACTCAATTATTTTTAGTCACTCTTTTTACCACTCTCAAAATGTTGCAGTTGAAAGAATATTTTCAATACTATTCTAAATAGAGATCTGGGATAGACCTCCATGGGTCAAAATTCTGGCATCAGAATGGAATAAACTATGAACATTTCTCACTATAGGATGCAAATTTAGGTGACTTATTTCACTGTGCCTTACTTCACTCTGCGGCACTCACGTCATCATTCTGCAACTTCTTTTGCTATTCTTATCTAGTGATCTCGCCTTCTCTTTATAGAGCTCCTTCATCATCTTTCTTCTCTCTGGACTTTGCCTTTGCGTATCTACCCACTAGCCAACCATTCCTTTTTTTTTTTTTTTCCACTTATGGTAGAGAAAAGTGAGTCACTCTTCTTTCCTAAAGGTGGTATCTCCATAGCTAATTGTATTTCCATTCACACTTGTCTTTCTCTGATTTTTCTTTATAGGCAATTCCCTTTAAATTCTGTAGCAACTTGAATTCTCACTTCCTAAGAAAAGATTCCCCTCCACCTAAGGCTTGTGAGTCCTGAGAAAATCTTTTCTGAGATCTGTTGCCCCCTCAAAATGAACACTCTTCTTTGTCCTTCTTTGAGTTATGAAACTTCTAACAGAACATGCTGCTACACTTCCATACTCATTGGTAAACTCACTGTAGTTTCTTCCTCTCCACCATTTGCTTGCAGCTGTTCACTCAAAGAAATCAGTGAACGTCCGTTGTTTTCTCAGACCATATCCGGTTTTTATTCTTTATAGTATTTGACACTGCAAACTATCTACCTTTCTGAAAATGGCTCCTCCTTTGACTTCTGGGCATTGCACGATTCTTGTCTCCCTTCCCTTTCCAAACTCTTTTTTTTTTTTTTTTTATGGGCCTAACTTCCTCTCCTATAGCACAGACACAGGAAGTGAGGGACTTCCTCTCCCACAGCATTGGGCATGAGGGCTGTCATCTCCACCTTCAATGTGCCCACCTCTTGCCCGGAATTCTGCTGGAATGCAGATCCTGATTCAGGAGGTCTGGGCTGAGGCCTGAGATTCTGCTCCCAGGGCAGTTGCTGGGCTGTAGGCTATGCTGTAGTATCAAGGGTTTAGGTCACATAGCATATACAAAACACAGTGCTGGGATTTGAACCCAGGTCTGCCAGGCTGCATTCATTCTTTCATTTATTCAACATGTCCTTGTTTTGTGTGTGTGTGTGTGTGTGTGTGTGTGTGTGTTTAACAAACACAAATGAAATGCTTACTATGTTCCAGGCATGGTTCTTTTTTTTTTTTTTTTTTTTTTTTACTCTCTCCTCTACTAGCTGTTTGTCCTCCTCGCATTCTCTAACTGGGAGTCTTTCCCTAGGATTTATCCTTTTATACTTCACAACTATTTTACATGTATTTTATCAGAATTCTTCATCTTATGGTTTTAAATAAGTCCATAACATAAGTGACTTCCTGTTTTATATCAACAGCCTTAACATTGTATTGACATCTCTCCCAAATTATCATTGTCTCCTGAATATTACTGCCTCACCCTAACCTCTCCAACTCTATGTCTGGGATCTAGTTCATGTTTCTCCCCTGAGCCTGCTCTCCCTTTGACATCCCCAGACTTCCTAATGGTTACATAGTTTCTAGAATAAAACGACTGGAGTTCTCCTTGACTCCTTCTATTGTACTTGTTCCAAGAAGTCCATTAAAATATCCAGTCAATCCTTGCTTTGAGATGTTTCTGAAAATATTTCATTTCTTTCCAAACTCACTGTATCTTACATGTACATTAAACCTCCCCCAACAGACATATTCAGTGTCTTACTACTGAACTTTTTTTCTGAGATGGCTTCTTAACATCTTCTGCCCATAAAATCCTACCCATATTTATCCTATATGTAACTCAAAGCTCTACTCACATATCATTTTGTCCTCAGTATTTTTCCTAATCATAATAGTCAGAAACGATAACTTTCTTTTCAGCACATAATTTGTAATGCTTAAACTTCAATTAATAAATAGGAATATTTCCTTTTGTATTTATAGAACTATAGGTTAGAGAGTGTCTTCAAATATAATATATCAGGTAACCATCACTTGTTTATAGTTATTGTATGTTTGTACACATATTTAATTACCTCTATTAGAAAATAAACTTTCATGAGAATTAATATCTTGTATTTTTCTCCACAGTAGCCATATAGCACCTTCCACAGAGTAGATGTCCTAAAAGATTAACGGCATGTGTAATTGAATGGATAAAATGACAACGATCCCGAACATATGCCCACATTAAACTGACTCTATTTTCTCCTCTCCCTTACCAGAAAGCTGCTGCTGCTTGTGATAAATAGATTTTTGGGGATTTGTTTTTGTTTTGGATTCATGAATTAACTCTCATTCTAAGATGCAATTAGGAAACTGTAAGTTATAATTAAATATCCAGAGAAATGATGTACATGTGTGCTGCTGGAAATACCTTTCTAAGGCAAGTTTAGGTGAGAACATAAACAGACTTTAACTTGATGCCTGCATTAGGTGAACCCTAATAGGTTAGAAGGAGATCTGGGGTGGGTGGTGTGGAGAGCAATCCCATCCATTTCCCTTTGCCTTTCTTTCTTTTGCTTCCTCCAAACACATTGGAAAGGTCACTGCTGTTCAGAAGAAGGTTTTTGAAAAAAAGGAGGAAAACGAAAGGAAGGAAGCATGGACGGACATGGCTATAGCGGGCTTGACTCAAAGGCAAATGTTGACTACTTCATTCCAATGCTGTCCCTGTCTTCCAACCCCCTCAATGTTATTCTCACATACTCAACGAGTGGTTCTTCTTTATCCCTGTGATGTTTTCCATCCTATTCTATTTACATCAGTTCCTCTGGCTACAGGGTCAGCAAAGATTGGAACATGGAGTTGTACGAGGAAAGGCTGCCCTGCCCTCTAGGAGAATCCACAGAAAGGAGTCCGGGTATTACTGAAACACCAGGGGTTTGGTCTAGGGCTTCTTCCTCACCCCACAGAAAGCCAATCACTGAGACTATGAGTATTGCCAGGGAAGAAGGCTTTATTGGGGTGCTGCAGCCAAGGAGATGAGAGATCAGTCTCAAATCTGTATCTCTAACTGACTAAAATTGAGAGTTTATATAGCAGGGAAGGAATGTAACTATGTGTGGGAAAACAGGAATTAGAAAGGGTGAGGAAGGAAAGGTGGTCAACAGAAAGCAGGTGGTCAGTTAGGGAAACCGGAATTGGGGACAAGTAAGGAAGAGGAGGGAGTGTCAGTTCCTTGATACTGTCTGGGAGAACTGAGGGTCTTTTTGAGAAAGGGACTCAGATAAGACAAACATAAATTTCAACTTTTAAGGCCAGGAAGGTCAATTTCTATGTTTGTTCAAAAAAGCCATAAACATCAGTTCTATGGGAAAATAGAGCCAGTTTCATAAGAGGCTTTGGTACTGAGCATCCATTTGGCACACAAACATGTGTGCAGGAAAAGAATAAAAAGATAGGGATGCTGGCAGAGAGACATCGTATTGGACCATCTTTCCAGGACACCACCAGGAGACCTGTGAAGACATGTGGAAGGTTTGGAGGAGAAACAGAGCTTAATATATATGTGATCATATTTGCACATATAGGCTGGTAGCCCCGTAAGTGGGGGGCCATAAAAAAGAAGTTGCAAATTAGAAAATAAAAGTTACCTAGAAGCTGGAGACCAAGGTGGAAGCACCTGATTAGAAGGGAAACAAAGACCAGGAAAAGCAAGCCCTGCCTCTCTGAAACCTGGGCAGAAAGAGAGAGGAGCTCAGCCTGGGGGAGGCAATTTGAAATGTATTTTAACAAACACCAAAAGGCCCTATTTTGTTTCTTTATTTGAGAGTTGACAAATCTTGTTTATTGTAAGTAACGTGTGCGTTTAAACCACGCAAGCACCTCTGACAGTACTTCAATTTTGCTTCTTGTTAGTCTTCCACATTTTTTAGCCTCTTTTCTATGTTTCATTCACATTTCTCTTAAACTGACATCATTAATTTTGCTCTTATTAACCATGATTTTTCAAAAATGTTCCTTGATTTTTTACCTTATTACCACTTTTCCCTTTCCTTCCTCTTATTCTTATTTCTGGACAAGCTGCTATGCCCAGGCTTTTGATTAACTCACTTTTTGGCCACTCTTTTTTTCTTTTTCTTTTCCTCTGAAGCTAGGTCTGGCTTTTGGCCTCTGAAGGTATCAGTGCTCTCCCTCGCTCCATGTACTAATTAACAACCAACAACACCCCCAAATTCTTTCATTAAAAAGTAGTTTCCATACAGGAACTGTTTAAGTCAGCACCCTCCATATTTTCTTCTTTGTCACTGGCAAAAAGCTGTGAGAAGGATTCTTGATGTCTCCACAATCACCGGGCCCTTGTCCTGAAACGATGAAGACTGTCCAGGCTTTGTTAATCATCAGAACTAAAATAATACCACCCCCCCAGGATTCTGTCACTTTTTGTTTTCCCTTTTATTCAAAAGGAAAAATAGCAAGTAGCTGCCAATAGATGCTGTGAGCTACAAAATATTTGCACACCATAATTTATTTTTTTATTAAGAGGTGTGGCTAGAATGATTCAAATAACCCATTACTTTCTTCTCACATGTCCTACCACCCCTATCAAGAAATAATGAATTCAACTTTGTCAGAAAAACTTCTTTCACTGGATGAGACAGGTCAATTGGGTGCATGAAGCATATTTTCCCTTCTTTTTCACAAAAGGCTCCAGATTCTCCTTGATGCACAGAAAAAAAAAAAAAAAATCACACACAGGCTCTTGAGCTTCCCCGCAGGAGCAGCCAAAAGAAAAGCCTAAAATATGTTCCTTGGCAGAGAAGCACTCTTATTCCCATGGAAAAGAAAAAAAAATAAAATAAGAAATCTGGATTATTGCTCATCTGAGGGCCATGTGGGTCTCCAAAGAGACTTTGTAGCAAATATGCGCTTCCTGTGATCCAGCGGTGAGCACTGCTAACCTGGCCAAGTCAGCAAAGAGGGAAAGTCAAATTTCACATGGGAGCCCTGTCCATAAAACAAACTCAGCTCTGCTCAGGTTGTGTGTATTGCCCAGCTGCTGCCATTATGAAGAAGTCAGGCAAACCCCACTTCCACGGTGCCAGCCACACCCTCTGGGCCATGGGCCAGTGGTCATTTCCAGCAGCAGAGACTGAGGGCAGGGCAGCGTTGGAAGGAGCTGCTGTAGTGAGTGAAGTGAGAACACCGGCCAACGTGGTAGAAAAGCAGCAAGCCAAGGCTTGGTTGGGGTCAATTCGTGTGGGTCTGTAAATCTCCTTCATGGATCATTAGTGCTGAAAGGGGCCTCTGCAGGTCATTCCGTGTATTCCTCAGCTTCCTCCGGGTCACTTCCACACATGGTTTTCCTTCCAGGTCTGATAGATTTTCAAGAAAGAATATGTCTTCAGTCCTCTTTTATTAATCTTCTAAATTCTCCATTTCATTCTTCTTGAGTACTGATATACTCGACTAATTAGGTCAATAAGCTAAAATTTTAGGTAGTTAAATCATCAGGTTTGATTGCTGTACAGTCTATGGTAAATATGCAGCCAGCTGTCTAGCAAATGTTCAGAAGAGCCATAGAGTGTGCGTGAAGCTGTATAATCTAGTGCCATTCCTGGGAGAAAACCCCATATTTACATATTTATTCAACAAATAATTGATTGAGTGCCTGCTATATATCAGAAACTTCCTAGGGACTGTCTCTAATGGCAAAGGATGAAAAAAAGATAATAATCTCCACTTTGTAGGATTTACGTATCTTGGTGATGGAGTAAAACATCATCTCTAATATAAAAGCAATCTCTACTATCACCATCTCAGCTATTATATCATTGACTGCTACTGTAGTTCATATGATTATTTCATTTTAGACTTACAACAATTCATGTAGTAGGGAACATCATTATTTCTTTTTCATAAAAGAGAAAATTGGGCTTTAGAGAGGTTACGTAACTTGTTCAACACTGTGAAAAGGTGAAAACAGGTCTGCTGATTTCAGAGCCTGGCTCATAACCACTGGTCTGACTACATACAAATAATTGACCTAGATAGTTCCCAAGTCTTGACCCTCTTTTCTTTAGTGCTCTTGAAAGTATTCCCAGAGAAATCCTTTTTAGGATGGTTATAGAGATACAGTTCATTCAGTTCAGCGTGAACTGAGAAACTACTGTGTGTTAGGAGCTAACCTAGAAGTTGATAACACTTGAAATGTGGTCCCTGGCTTCACAAAACTTTTGATATATGGAGAGCAGAGAGGTGTAGGCAGTACGATGAGGTAAATGCTATGAGAGAGATGTGAACAGACTGTTAATGAAGCATAAAATAAGGGCATCTAAGACCATCCTCTGAGAATCAGAGAAAGTTCCTCAGGGATGATAACATCAAGTAAAGAAGAAAAGAGTGTGTGTGCATGTGTTCATATGCCTGTGTGTGCATGTGTACCCATGCATGTGTGTGTGTATGTGTACTCATGTGAATATGTGTGCATGCATGTTTCTGTGTATGTGCTTGTGCGTTCATGTGTGTGGTGATCAAGAGAGCAGCATGAAAACAAAGTGGAGAGAATGGGAATTGCTCTGGCAACAGGACAGAGTCATGAAACAAAATGGTACATCTGATAAACTTAGAGTAGCACTTTTTAAATGTATACTAAGAAAAACTTTCAGGCATGATCTTACTCTACCCATCACTTTCACTCAGACCTCTCACTGTGTATGTTTATTTTGCTTTAATCTCTAAAATAACCGGGAAAAATAGTAACACGATCTTAGAAATGTCTTTACCTCCACTCTTTTCACCTAGCAATTGGATTTTCTTGGAGTAATATAAGCCAGGACATTATTCAATGATGCCTTTGGTTTCACTGCAAACTTCTGAGATTAGAGTGAGGTTCCATTGCATATTAAAAACAAATAGTTTTCCAAAGAAGAATTTTAACCTCTAAACTATAATGTTCCTCCAAACTAATTTGTGTCGATAGAGATGGATAGAGTGAAGAATTTTTAAAGGTGTCTATTTTTAAGTGATTTTTTTTGGTAGCACCAGATGCTCATGTTTTCTGTTCAGATTGATGAAGCCACAGCCTGAGATCCACATGCATGCCCTGCCACACTGTATATGTTTCCAATCAGTTCTACAAGGTTGTTATTTTTTTTTTTCAATGTCAAAACTTAACCCACACACGGTCTCATGAGGCACAGAGATGCCTAAGCCACAATGCTGGGTTGTAGGACCTAATATCCGTGTAATGATGAGATTGGCTGCAGGGCACATTTGGAAATAATCTTCAGCTTTTGGAATTGAGACCAAGGGCAGGAAATAATAAAATTGTGTGAAGCTACACTGCCTCCTCCTTCTGCTCCCAGCATTCTGCACTTTGGGTAGAGAATATCTACATTTCACTGGGTTCAGGGAAACATTGAGAACTGCCAAAAGATAACAAAGTGTAGAGCTGAACAGAGCGAGTGAGCACCTTGGAGAATGAAGTAGAGGCAAGAGGGCATTTGGCAACAGTGGAGGCTACAACAGATATGCAGATGTTGGAGGTCTCCAAACATCTCATCAAACAAATAGACAAAGGGAAATGCTTTTCTAAGTAGCATGCACTTAACCCAGGAAACTCGATGACATATGATTTTTATTGAGCCAAGGAACTCTGTACTTTTGTCAAAGAGCTGGACACTGTGATGAATGTGAATAACATCTGTAGCTCAGCTAAGTGGGGTGAAAGGGATGAGCTTGATCCATCTTCTGGCATTTGCTGCTGAAACCAATTCCTGGCAGGGCTTCTGCAAGAGGGTGAGGAGCCCAGTGGGTCAGAGGCCATTTTCTGAAGTATTTGTTCATCTTGCTCTGAAATATTACAGCAAACCATAGATAGGAAACAAAAAGACCAGGAGCTTTATTCAACCTCTGCTGTGACTACCTAAAGCTCTGAAGATCTTTCTACTGTATTTGTAGTGCAGATTCCGTAATATCATTACCACTTACTTGCATTGTTATCTAGTATTTTCCAAATAGATTAACACTTTCAGACAGAACATATTGGACAGTTATTAGATTAGACAACACGTAGTAATTCTCAGACAGACTTACACACATACACACTTTCTCTCAGGACCTTTTCATTTGCAGATATCCTGCTGTTAAAATAACTTACTGGTAGCTCATTGTTGGGATGAGAATATTTTTTCTAGCCTAGGAATACAAGTGGTATAGAAATCAGGAAAGGGAATAGTAGAGCAGAGAGAGAAAGGAATTGCGGAGGGCACTTCGTCAAAGAGAAGTCTCTCTATACTTACTGTTACTAACCCACTCTCGTGAGGATCATCCAATTACCTGTCCAGTGTTAAAATAGCAGGATCTATGTTATGAATGCCACTGGTTTATGTCTAATAATAACCAAATACTTCACAGAGAATGCCCATATGGTCTCTTTATCCCCAGCCTATCCATTTCATTGATGGCGGAAGTTCTTGTAAGGAAAATAAAAACACATCAAGAAGTTGTTGCTGAATCTGGGAAAGTAGCAAGTCATGCCTACATTGTCTCTTTTATTCCCAAAGTTATTCAGAGGGTTTTAAAGCAAAACATAAGATGTTTCTGATGCACTAAGACTCTTAGTAAACAAATACAAACAATTAATTAGGGCATGGAATGAATAAACCTTAGACACTTCACCTAGGAATGTGCCATCGGCAATGGGAAATTATCTGGTAGTTGGAGTTAAGCTAAAATATTTATAAACAGCCAGTCTGTCATATAGGTGGCAAAAAGTCACCTCCAAATTCCACTTTGGTGGAGATTTGTCAGAGATTTCAGGGCTTTGTAACTTCTAATTCTAGTTCTACTTGGGTAGAGCATTTTAGGTTTTTGTAAATTCTATTTTTCATGTTGCTAATATTTTTCCATTGATATAAATATGGCTTCTAAGAGTTACATCTGCTCCACTCTACAGAGGAAGCATGATTAAGCAAAGAGCTTAAGGTCTGCAGATAACCAGATGTGAAATTGAAGGCTGAATCTATCATTTCCAACTGATTTTACTTAGCTCAGTGACTTCACCTCTTTGAGCCTCAGTCTCTTCACCTATAAATTGAGGATAATAACATCCACAGGGTTATACTGAGGAATAAATAAAATGAAATATGAAAACATTAAGAATATGTAGGCATTCAGTAAAAGTTACTATTTATTAGTACTTTTCCTTTCTTCAAGTGTCCTTCCAGGAATGATTTAATAGGCATACCTTCCCAGTCCAATTTTTGCTGAACAATAAGCCTAGAGACAAAGTTTCCCCTCACAGTAGCTGCATGTTCATTGCATCACCACTAGCCCAGCTTAGGCTCTGTTCATTCAATGTTTGGCTTACTACTCCCTGGATGGTTTTTCTGGTCTTAGTTCGTCTACCATATAATCTGTCTTTCTCAGTACTGATTATTCTCAAACACAATATTTACCATGTCATCCTTTTGCTCAAAAACATTCAATTGTTTCTTATTTTCTATAGTGTCAAAACTAAATGTTGACTTCTGATTCCAACTGTAATGTGTAACTGGTACCTACTAGCCCTCCTGCTGCAAGCAGCTACAAAACCGGACTAAATTATGAGACGACAATTTTAAGACATTGAAAAGCTGTCAGCACAAGAATATAACGTTTAGGAGAAGTGAAACCCAGGATGTAAGCCTTTCTATCACCCCAACTTTTTGCCTGGAGGCATTTACTAGATCCTGGCAGAGGAAGAAGCAATCAAAGCAGATCATGTTGGTCTCATTGAGCTAAGAAGCAGATTGGTGGTCAGAGAGGCTGAAGTCATGGGAATTTGTTAAACAGAGTACCAGATAAGAGGTAACTATGCAAAGACAGAGCTCTAGATATCTACATAAGGGTTCCTTCAGTGTTTACTTGAATGCCAGGTTTACATGCCATACACAGGGTGAAAAACCATGAGTCCAGGGAAAGGACATCTATTGGAGACAGAAACTGTTGGGGAGCTCAGCCATTTCTTTTTCTTTTTCTTTCCTTTTTTTTTTTTTTTTTTTTTGAGACGGAGTCTCGCGCTGTTGCCCAGGCTGGAGTGCAGTGGCCGGATCTCAGCTCACTGCAAGCTCCGCCTCCCGGGTTTACGCCATTCTCCTGCCTCAGCCTCCCGAGTAGCTGATACTACAGGTGCCCGCCACCTCGCCCGGCTAGTTTTTTGTATTTTTTAGTAGAGACGGGGTTTCACCGTGTTCGCTAGGATGGTCTTGATCTCTTGACCTCATGATCCGCCCGTCTCGACCTCCCAAAGTGCTGGGATTACAGGCTTGAGCCACTGCGCCCGGCGAGCTCAGCCATTTCTAAAAGTGGCACAGTGCTGGAAAAGGTTTGTGTTCTCACCAACAGGAATGTAGACACTTTCTAGAACATCAAAGGCATTTGATAGGAGGACAGGACCCCAGGAATAAACTAAACTAGCTCTAAAGGAAAGCCATGTTAGACACACCTGAACGAACCTTTAAAATAAGCATGAAAGGATAAAGCAGCTAATAGCCCATGTGACTTAACTGCCTACTCAAATAAAATTCAATCCTGTTTAAAGAAAGAAAACAGAATTCACACACTGGACAACACAAAAATCATTGTGTCTAGCATCTGATCAAACATTTCTAGGCATGTGAAGAAACAGGAAAATATGACCCGCAAACAGCAGAAAATTTACCCAATAGAAATACATCAAAATATGACATTGAAATTGAAATTAACAAGCAAAAACTTGAAAATCGGTATTATAAATAGGTTTAAGTGCTAAATGAAAACATGAATATAATAAAGAGACATGGAAATTATAAAAAAAAAACCTCTGGAACTGAAATAAATATTTAAAATTTAGAAAAATCACTGTGTGTACATAATAACAGATTAGACACTGAAGAAGTCAAGATCAAGGAATTTGTAAACACGAAAGTAGAAACAGTCCAAACTGAAGTACAGAGAAGAAAGAGAGAAGAGATGAATAGAGCATAAGTGACCCAATGGATAATATCAAGTCTATCATACAGTCTCACAAGCAGGGAAGTGGAGGGAAAGATACTTAAAGGAAAAAATGGCAAAAATTCCATTTTTTAAAAATTGAGATGCGTTCTTGCTCTGTCGCCCAGGCTGGAGTGCAGTGGCACAAACTTAGCTCACTGCAACCTCCACCTCCCAGGTTCAACTGATTCTTCTGCATCAGTCTCCTGAGTAGCTGGGATTACAGGCACGCGCCACCAAGCTTGGCTAATTTTTATATTTTTGGTAGAGACGAGGTTCACCGTGTTGGCCAGGCTGGTCTTGAACTCCTGACCTCAAGTAATCTGCCCACCTCAGCCTCCCAAAGTACTGGGATTACAGGTGTGAGCCTCCATGCCTGACCAAAAATTCAAATTTGATTAAAGCAGTAAATCTCAGATCAAAGAAGATCAATTAACCTAAAGCAATATATGACCAAAGCAAACAACACTATGTGTGTATATATATATATAACCAAACCAAGGCACACTATAATCAAATGGCAAAAAGCAAATAACAAAGAAAGAAATGTAAAAAGTAGCTATAGGAAAACAACACGTTATATACTGGCTAACAAAGATAAGAATGTCCTCATATTTTTTAAACAAATTAAAGCTAATATTATTTGTAATTAATAGACATAAACTAAAAGAATTGTTAAAGGACAGTTTTCAGGCTCAGGAAACCAATTATAGATAAAACTCAAATTTATACAAAAAATTGAAGAGTACTACATAAAGTAAATATGTAGACTAAATATAAAATACTTTTTTCTTATTTGTTAATTTTTTAAAAAGACATTCGACTATTTAAAGTCAAAATAATATAGTATTATGGGGATTTAAACATACGCAGAAATAAAATGTATGACAAGAACACAAAGGACAGGAGTGGAAAAAATAGATGAATATTCTCTTAAGGTTCTTAATTGAAGATGATATTGTTATCTGAATGTAGACTGTGTTAAATCTAAAGACACATATCGTGAGCCATAGAGCAGAGCTATCTAATAGATCTTTCTGCAATGATGAACATGTTCTCTACCTAACCAACCAACACGGTAGTCCTTAGTCACACTAGGCTAACAAGCACTTGAAATACGTCCTGTGTAACTAAGGAATTGAACTAAGGAACTAATATGGCTAGTGGCTACTGCATTGGACAGCACAGCCTACAATAACCACTATAAACAAAACAAAACAAAATAAACAACGTACAAAGATATATTCACTGATAAGGCAATAAAGGGAATACCAAAAACAAGCAAGCAATCCCAAAAGAGAGAAAAATAAATTAAAAAGAGAACACTGAACACAAGAGATAAAGTAAATAAACAAAATCTTAGCAACAATTATTTAAATAAATACATTACACACTCTGTTAAAAGGCAAAGATTCTCATTCTGTACCCAAAAAAAACCCCAAGACCTGGCTAATTAGCTTTATAATTTTAGGAGAAGTAGACATCAGAGTGAGGAATATTACCAGAAATACAGAAGAACATTAAATAATAACAAGAGAATCAATCAAGAAGACTTTTATAGGACTTTATACATGAAATTGCAAGTATACCTCTTACAAGAGTACATGGAAAATTCACCAAGATAGACCATATGGAAAGCCATAAAATATGTCTCAATAAATTTGAAAGGATTGAAACCAGAGTATGTTTTCTGACCACAATGATATTAAATTAGAAATCAAAACCAGAAAGATACCTGGAAAAAAAAAAAAACCTTGGATATTTGGAAGCTAAGCTGCATACTTCTAAATAAGTAGGATGAAAAATCAGAAAGAAAATTAGAAAATATTTTGAATTGAATGAAAATAAATATATGAAACAATGCTGAAGAAGAACTCAGAATAATGTTCCCAAACTGTTTCATCTCAAGCCTTCTTTACACTATTAAAAATTCTTGATGACTCTAACAGGTTTTTGTTTATGTGCATTGTATCTGTCATATGAAGTTAAAACTGAGAATTAAATAAATAAAAACAAAATAAAATTGTTAAATGAAAATCCAGCAATAAAAGGTCCATGTAAGCAGATTTTCTCTAAAAGAAAATTTAAATAAATAAGTAAAAGGATTGAATGGTTTTAAAAAAGGAAATCAAGGGCCAGGCATAGTGGCTCACACCTGTAATCCCAGCACTTTGGGAGGCCGAGGCAGGCAGATCACGAGGTCAAGAGATTGAAACCATCCTGGCCAACAAGGTGAAACCCCATCTCTGCTAAAAATACAAAAATTAGCTGGGCATGGTGATACGCACCTGTAGTCCCAGCTACTTGGGAGGCTGAGGCAGGAGAATAGGTTGAACCCGGGAGGCGGAGGTTGCACTGAGTTGAGATCACACCATTGTATTCCAGCCTGGGCAACAGAGTGAGATGCCATCTCAACAACCATAACAACAACAACAAAAAAGGAAACAGAATTTTTATGAATATTTATCGATTTAAAAATTAAACCATTGCCTATTACCATTAAAATATTTTTAATAGATGCATTCAATCTGTTGCTATACATTGCTTTGGGGGAAGTATATGTGAAGAAAATCCAGCCTCACAAAGATTTGTAGTCTTGGTAACATTTAAAGATAATTGTAGATAGTTTTCTTTGACACTATGCCAGAATTTGAAAAGTAGTAGTTGTTTCAAAGATTAGTTGCAATGTGAAGTCCGAAGCCATATTCATGAACTTTTTTTAAAACTAATTACATTAAAACCCACTAATCTACTTTGTGTTTTAATAAACCTTTTACTCATACATGATTTTGCAAGAACATGTATTCATCATTTGGAACATTTTGGTTCATTGAATTAAGCAGCAATTCTGAATGTTGACACCTTATATTATAATTATGCTTGTTAAGATCACTGTCAATGTCATCAGCAAAAGTGTTTAAGAAGTGGGTTTTCAATCCAACTGTGGCAGATAAAGTTTTGCAAAATTTTAATTTTCACTTGACTGTCACTTGAATTTTCACTTGAATATCCAAATGTCATTATTGGGGAAAAAATTCATTTTTTGAAGTTATAGTTCCTCTTTGTTAATTTTTGAGAAAATAATAGCCAAACGTGCCAATTTTTTCATCAGTGTATTTTTCCCCAAGTAAAGCTGATGTTCTCGGAAAAAAAAAAAAAAACAGTTAGTTCAGCTTGCAACTCAATTCCACAAGTTATTTTCCTTAAGACAAATGTTGCACTTCAATATGTGGCAGCAACATTTTCTGTATGCTTCCCATTTCACCATAAATAATACTAAAAAGACACTCACAATAAGAAAACAAGCAACACAATTTAAAAAAACAAAAGAAGTATATGGTTGACAAATAGCATATGAACATATGCTTCACATCATACATCATTAAGGAAATTAAAACAAAATGAGATACCATACTCACTACTAGAATGGCTAATTATCAATTGCTGTCAAAGATGTGGAGGAAAAGAAATTCTCATTCATTGTTGATGGGAATGAAAATGGAGATTTTATTCTCACCAAGTGGACCCAAGGCACCATTTTGAGAGGCAGTTTGGTGACGTCTTACAAAACTGAACATGGTTTTGCCGTATAATCTAGCAATCATATTGGTAGGTATTTACCCAACTAATTTGAAAACTTGTGCCTACACAAGATCTGAATGCAAATGTTTATAATAGCTTTGTTTATAACTGCCAAAAACTGGAAGCAACAGAGACGTGAATAAACAAGCAAATTTTAGTACATGCGTACAATGGAATACTATTCAGCAATAAAAGAAGTTAGCTATCAAACCAAGCAAAGACGTGGATAGATCTTAAATGCATAATGCCAAATGAAAGAAGCCAGTCTGCAAAGGCTACATATTATATGTTCTTTTTATATGGCATTCTGATAAAAGCAAAACCATAGAGGCAGTAAGCAGGTCAGTGTTTGCCAGGGGTCCACACAGGGGACATTTTAGGGTAGTGGAAGTATTCTCTGCCATCCTTTAATGGTGGATACATGACACAATGCTTTTGACAAAACTCATGAGACTTCATGACACCAAGAGTGGACTTTAGTGTTTGGAAATTCTAAAAAAATCATTTAGAAGTTTCAGAGATTTCAGGATTGCATGCAGAATGCTACAAAATCTAACTATATTACAAAATATGAAGTAACCTCACTAAAGGGGGCAGAAGGGAAGGGTGCTGACTAAGTAACTTTGGAAGTGAGTGAACTCTGTGAAACTAAAGTCCAAAGAAACTGCACAAGTACTGTTCTAGTTGATAAAATTGTTTTCTATGGGAATATTATTAGTTAATTCTGAAACGACTATACATGTATACTATTCAAGTGAAATAACAATCATTGTATTAGTCCATTTTCACACCACTATAAAGAACTGCCCAAGACTGGGTAATTTATAAAGAAAAGAGATTTAATTGGCTCACAGTTCCACCTGGCTGGGTAGGCCTCAGGAAACTTATAATCATGGCATAAGCGGAAGCAGGCACATCTTACATGGTGGCAGGCGAAAGAGTAAGGGCAAAGGGGGAAGCGTCCCTTATAAACCCATGAGATCTCATGAGAACTCATTCGTTATCAGGAGAACAGCATGGGGGAACCTCCCCATGATCCAATCACCTCCCACCAGGTCCCTTCCTCAACATGTAGGGATTACAGCTGAAATGAGATTTTGGTGGGGACACAGAGCCAAATCATATCAAATATTATTGTTGTATTATACATAATCATAGTGTGTGCCTGTATGTGTGTGTGGTCATCTGGGCCATCCTATTTCAGGCCCCATTTGACACAGAGGTTATTACTTACTGAACATATCCACAAGATTCAGTAGCAGTACCACTAGGCCTTCCCGGTAGTTGCAAGATGAGGATTTTATTGATTAAGACAATCTACAGAGACATAAAAGTTTAATAGAAAACAAAATCCAAAGCTCAGACAACACTACAAACTCCATATAAGTGAGGAAATAAGGTGTTTTTTCCAGTCATAGAAACCTTACATCATATTTAAGAATGTGAAAAAAGCAAACAAACTCCTGACAATTAAAATGACTCTGAATATGATAAAGAGATTTGCTGACCTACCATTTACATTTCTGGCTAATTACTAATCTTGCTGTGGGTGTCACAGACCATTTTAAAGCATTGTGCTTACCTCAGCAGTGTAGCAAATACCTCCAGGATCACTGCAGTGTTCAACTCTTAAAGAACATACAAAGCAAACTGTGTTTTCTTACATCAGGGAATTATCCCCTTTGACTATTCCCAGTGTTACATCAGCCTCATTATTTGGGGGCTTGAGCTCTTTTAGAGCATAAAACAACCATTACTTTGGAGATCAGACAAGCGGTTTTCTTGTGAACAATGGAGAAAACAGAAGCAGATACAGCAAAATTCACTCACCATGGTCTTTCACAAAGCTTTCCTTTCTTCTTAAAAATAACAGCCCTCACCTCATTTTATACTTGAAGGTCATTTGCTTAAACATGAGTTGTGGATTTAATGATCCAATTTCTTAAAATAAACATGGAGTGCATAGCAAATAACATCCGTCTACCTATGCAGAGAAAAAAAATCTACAAACAGACACACAAAGGTAATGAAAATGTCACTGAAGGGATATAAACTGATTGTAAAGAAAAAATGCGAGTCCGAAATTTTCTATTACCTGACACACCTGGAATCAAAACCATCATTTCTATGGCATGGTAGTCAAAGGCAGCTTTATTTCAAACTTTACACACAACACATAAAAAGACTGGTTATGAAAAGTCCACAAGACTGGAATGGGGCATGACATCCGGTTATATAATGCGTAGAAAGGGTGTAGGTATCTACACAGGCAGCTGCATCAAAATTTCCTCCCTCTAATAGTCAGCCATCCTTGTTTGCCCAAGGTCTTGTAAGTCTCAATCAGAACTTTCATGTATCCCAAAACAGCACAAAACAGTAACTTTGGAAATTCAGTCAGGATTATCAGCCTGTCTCTCCACATGTAAGAAATTCCAAGAGAGCACTGTGGAGAATGGACTGTAGCCAGCAAGAGCTGTACCTAGCAAGACAGAAACTGCAAACCACACCCAGGTTGAAGTTTTAGCATGGAGCTGGATGCCTTGCATGGGGAGAACTTCTTGGTGATAAATTTTAGTTATCCCTCCTTCTTATTTATCCAGAATTTATTGATGAGACCATCTCTTCTTGGAGGTTGCCATAGTTCTCGTCACATTGATAGCACTCTCAGGTTTGCCTTCAAAATCTTTATTGAAATTTGTACTCACAGATATTGGAGTAGCCATTTGACGAAGATCTGCCTCCCATACGAAAACGTAAGTTCCCATGAGAGAAAAGACCATCATTATTTTTATTCTTCCTAGTATTCCAACTTCCAGAAAAGTCCCTGGCAGAGAGTAAACTCAGTTACATTTGTAGAGTAAATGAAAGGGCCAGAATGAAAAGGATTTGTGTGCTTGCACATATGCACATGTGTGTTCGTGGGTACATGTGTCAGGGTAGGAAAGGGAGATATAAGAAGACATTTGCTGCTCAGTTCACACCACTTCTAATAAAACCAGACCCCTGGACCTCTTATCTTCACATGAAGGCATGATAAGCCAGTTTCAAGAGCATGCTCCCTGATGGTGAGAGGAGAGCACTCTTGTGGAAAAGGAACACCCCACTACCAGTATCTGCGTGGACTTCTCTACTGGAGATGAGCTGCTTCTTACCATGTTCTTTCTGCCTCATCCATAGAAACAAAGCAAAAATGATTAAAATACAAAATGAGAGTTTATGATAAAAAAGAAGGGAAATGTTCTAGTTATGAAGACTCTTTAACACTAAAATCCAAATTTTTCTTTCTTTCACACACAAGATAATACTCAAAAAAGACATGTTTCTCTCATAGCAGCTTGTCTTGAGATGTGTGCAAAATGTGTGTTTGCATATGCACACAAGAGTGTATTATCTGATTCCTACTACAATGGGAGACCAGCAAAAAGTCTGTTTTGCACAGGTTAACAACCATTAGCCTCCAATCTCTCACTTAGAGAACAAGCTGGTGGGCTACCTATGCCCTATATTCTTTTACTCCAGGACTGTAAAGATTTGTGCAGAGATGGGGAACAGGTCTTTCAGAACTGTTCTAGGTCCCTCGTGGTATAATTTATCTGTCAGATGTTTTTCTTTTCACTGCAAAAACCTAACTGAGGATAAATGTTAAGGTCGATCTTTCCCTCAAACCACCTATCAGAACAGCTATATTTGCTAGGGAGTGTGTGCATCTGTGTTTCAGTTTGATGCACACCCCAAGCTATTTCTCAGTGTGGAGAGCTCAGAGAATGCAAGAATGTGCTTTACCTTGCACCTTTTTTCTCAGGCTCTAAATCCAGGCTTTGGGCTCCTTCACACTCCACTTAGCCACATATTTTTAAAATATGTGCACAAGAAAGGTTGATCGGATGTCCAAAAACTCCAAGGAGCTTTTTCAGTGAGGTCTTATTTCTTAGAAATAGAAAAAGTTGCTTTTCCAATACTAACACACAGTGACCTCCAGAAGAAAGGTGTTATTAAGAGACTATTATTATTCACATTATTCATGACAAAAGTGAGGGGAAAAAGAACTTGAATCTTAGAGGGATTGAGCTTGGAGAGAACTTCTGATTTTAAAAACATTCCATTTTGGCAAATGTTGTCTTTCTGTGTCAATTTTTATATTTCTGAGAAGTAAGATCATACCCTCCTAAAACATTTAATCTCTCCTACATTTGGAAAGATCAGCATGCATGGCTTTGTCCTCCCGTTTGGGCTGGTTTTCTCAAACCAGTAACATACTGGGGGATACCAAAATTAAATGTTAATCCTCTTGAAAGCTCTCTCTCCTCTGTGTTTTGATAGATTAATAGAATGTTATAGTAGGAAGAGGACTCCAAGAACTTTTACTTGAATCTTCTTATTCTGACACACAAAGATGTGAAATAACTTGTCCAAGGTAACACAGCAAGGAAATGGTGTATAGACCTCTACTCCAAGCCCACTGACTGTGTGGTATGGATGAAAATGATATAAATATTTTGGACATGAAGGCAATTAGGCTTGCTATGATTTCTGCCATTTACTAATTATGTGATTTTAGACAAATAACCTCTTGAAGACCAGTTTGCTCCTTTGTCAGATAGGAATAATGAGATATCCCATGGAAAGAACTTATCAGAGTTTCTGGAATAGGTTAAGCATTTTAAAACTTGCAAAAGTTGTTTAAATGAAGAGCTCAAAGATTTCCAAGGTGCAGATGGTATTTCTTATATTAGTAATAAAAGAAAATAATTTTTAAGCAGAGCCTTGAAGGAGGACAAGTGGAAGCAGGAACCCCAGAATGGGGTATGGAGGTGGCAAATCTCAACATACCTGCAGGAAATGGCAAGTAGTTAGATTTGGACCAAGTGAAGGCGGAGTACAGGGAGCAATGAAAGCCATGGTTGAAAAGTGATCTAGTGTAAGATGTTAGAAGTCCTGGTGAAAAAGTTAAATTTTATTGTACAAGTAGTGAGTTTTGTTCTATTTTGGTAAGAGGAGTAACACCAAAGTGATATTTTGGGGAGATCAACCATCATGCTCAGGAGAGGTTAGAGGAAGGAAACAAACACTAGACTCAGGAGAATTTATTCAAGAGGCTATTCTGATTGCTCAGGCATGAGGTCAAGCAGGAAGGGGGTAGATGGATGAATGCAGAAAAAAAAATCCCATAGAAACTTTTTATTGCTATATATATTTTTCCTTTTTCCACTTCATTGTAGAACTCTGATTGTGCCTACACAATACCACAGTCTTCCTTGTTTTTAAAAATCAAAGGCTACACCAACCAAACAAGCTTACCTATGTAACAATTAAAAATGTGGTCAAAAAGGTTTAAAAATAAAATGTATCCAGCACTGTTGTGAAGGGAAGTATTTAAATAAGTTAATCTTCCAGGTCACCGAAGCTGTTGTAGGAAAATGTATTCCCTGCTTCCTCTCTTTCCTCTTCATAAACAAGTATCTACTCTTGCACTGTCTAATAAACTGGCCACTACTGAGCACTTAAAATATGCCTAGGAAACACTAGATTTTGAAGAGTTAATATCAAATAAAGTACATAAAATGTTTTGTAGATTTTGTATATTGATTAAATGTTGAAATGATAACATTTGGGGATATCGGTTTAATACAACATATTAAAATATTTTTACCCTTTCCTTTTACCTGTTTTTGACATAGCTGTTAAAAAACAGAAATGTATCTATGTGGTTTACATTATATTTATATTAAACAGTGCTGATCTACAGAGGAAATTGTAAAACTGTAAACCTGATCATGTTATTTTTGTTCAGTGGCTTTCCAATTTACTTAAAGTAAGTAAAACTTATTCTCCTTCTCAGGACCTAGAAGGCCCTAAATAAACTGATCCCTGTCTACCTCTTCAAAGTCATTTTGAACCATTCATTCTTTCATTCACATAATTCTAGCCACACTGACCTGCTGAGGCAGACCCTGATGGTTGGCAACCCAGGCCCAGGCTGCCTTTTCTTCTTTGCTAGCGAAACTCTAACTTTCTTCTGATACTCAGTACTCAGTGAAGGTACTATCTGGATATACACAGTTTAGTGGGGAAATTTCTGACTGAAGCAAACTCACCATGGTAATTCCAGACTCCTGGAAAGTAATTTTCTGAGGCCCTGAAATGTGCTATGATTCTATCCAGTGAGCCACAGGGGAAGTCTGCTGAAGGCTTTTTGAAAAGATCTCCCACTTAAGAAAGAAAGAAAGAAAGAAGCAGAGATAATCTTTCTTCAGCCAAACATCCCTGTTCTGCATGTGATGACCAGCTAGAACTATTAATTTATCTTGGGACCCTGAGGGGACCTAGCCAAAGGACAAAGATGACAGGCTGAATATCGTGCATGAAATATTGAAAGGACTCCAATTCTTCATAATGTCATTGAACAACTCAATAACCCAAGTCTAGCTCTACTTTCTTAAGTATGATAATCCATGCTCCTTAGTGTGTGTATGTACATGTGTGTGTTTAAATATGTTGAGTGAGTTGAGTGTTCTGTTACTTGTAGTCAAAATCATCTTAACTCCCACAATCTGCTTATTTTCCATTTCTCTGATACACTCTGTTTCCTGCATTTTGACCTTTGTGTTCTAGCTTCTGATCTTGAGTTTCCATAGCTGGCTTCTTTGTATCATTCCAGAATATGCCTTCCCTGATTAATCACTCTAATGTGGCCACTATTCCCCATTCTTTTTCACATCTTGTAGTTTTTAGTCTCTTCAGAGACTTCATCACTATCCGATATTGACTTTGTGATTACGTTTTAGTTTGTTTTCCATTAGTAGAATGCAAACTTCATAATGTGGCAGGCACAGAGGAGAGAATCAATAAATACTTTTGGGGGAAATAAACAAATACTCTGAGATTTAAATAAAATAAAGGAATACATCACTTATGCAGAAGAATCAAGCAGTCTCTATTTGGATTTATTCATAAATGAATTTGTATTAGAATCACATAAAGTATAGTGAGTCTTTAATTTTAAACTTAAGATAATCAGGATATCATTTTTATACACTCCATCAAAAGTCAAGTTACATGCCTATTTGAGCTACGTCTTTATGAAACCACTATGACACAATCACCTGAGAGGTCAGAAAATTAAAAATTAAGTTAAATTGTGTGTTTCTTTATTCAGAAGTATTTAAACGACCTATTTGGATTCTCTTCCATGTGTTTGGTGGAAAATCTGATAGTTACATCAGATATATATTTTTTTTATTGTTTTGTCATACTATTGATATATTCTGTATTTGAAAGCACAGCAGCACAATACAACAGCACTGCAGCAAACATATGATGAAGGTATGTACAAAATGCTTAGAAAGTCCAGAAGAGGGATAAACAAACTGACTAAGAGGAATGGGAAAGGATTCACAGGGAGGTGATTCTAGAATCTTTTTTTTAAAGGATCAGTAAGTAATCCTCAGTTAGACTAGGTGAAAGGAGGTCTACTGGGTCTCCATTTAAGTGATTTTCAGCCAATGCTTAATGATTTGTACACTTTCATGTGTGGATTAATTTATAATCTTCACATCTCAATGGTTTAGCATCCTCCATGCTAATTTATTTTCTGAGCTACTTAACAAAGTTGGCAATACACTTTCTGCTTCTCTGGTAGAAATGTTAAAGACAAAAACAACCCAAAGGAAGGCTTCAAACGAAAGGAAGAGGAGAACCTGAGTTTTGTGGGAGTTGCATGAACAGCCTTGGATCACCAGGAGTTGACCCATTTCATTTGGCTGTCAATGTCAATTCATAACAGCTCTTCCCTGGATACCTCCACAAAGTTTAGACCTGGGAATGGTGCCAGAGCAGACCCCCTCTTCACTTTTCTTGACAGTATTCCACAAAACCAAAATTCCTTTTATGTTTAGTCATAAAGGAAGGACTCTCATATAAGTCAGAAGTACAGATGTGACCATGATAAATGGGAATCAGGTCCAACATCTCCCAGGACAGCACTGAAATTTTGACATAAAACCCTCTCACTACTCTTAGAAAACTGTTAACTTTGTCTTGATGGCTTCTCTGGGAGCCTCAGTTGTGATCTAGTGAAGCCATAAACTTTCAGCCAACATGACTAAGACCATCTATTCAATATCTGAAGGTTGAGTGTGTTGACAATAAAAAATATCAAGATGATTGACTATCTTTTAAATTTTAATCCAGATGTTTGATTTTGTGTATTGGGCCTTATCTCAATTCTGGTTAGCTAATTCTACAACTGAAAAGGCCTGATCCAGAAATTTTGGCTTCAGGCTGAGTCTACATGATGTTGCTATAGTGGGAGTGAGCTACCTAATGATGTAAATAATCTCCCATTCACTCATATCTGGTCTGACAATGATCAGGACTGCAAAACTCACTAACCTGCCCCAAGAAGAAACAAAATATCTTACAAAAATAATTTCAAATGATAATTAATGTTTAAATATCCAATATGCACTGAATTTTAAGAGAAATAAGAAGTCTAACATTAAAAGGAGCTAGAAATGTGACAAAGATTACCTGGTTGCAGAAACAAGGATAATTGTGAAGAAATAAGAATGTTTGCCCATAAATATCAACTTACATTTATTATTTTTCACTAGGTTATGTTTCAGTAATAAAAAAAAATGCTCCGAATTCTAAGTGGCTTACATACAAAAGTGAATTCCTCGCTCGTGTGACTTATTACTATAGATCAGTTTCTGTTCCATCTGTCTTCATTGTCTGGGATCCAGGCTAAACAGGTGACCTCTATTTGGTACATGCCATTTTCATGTCAGAAAGAAAAGAATGATGGTGGAACCACCATACTTGTTCTAAAACTTGGCTATGAAAACATACACATCATTTCTGCTCACACTGGGGCCAAATCAAGTCACATGACCAAGCCTGATGTCGCTGGAGCAGGAAGCATATTCTTACCGCAGAAAGAGCACAGGGGAGGAAAACAGTGTGGACAGGCCTCACGAATGAGGGAAAAGGATAACATATACTTAGGACCAATTATACACTCTCGTCCACTGCTCCACCACTGCTTCAGTTAAAGTGAAGAGTAGTGCAATATCATATCCCTTCTTTTGTCTGTGAGTGTCTTTACTTCCAGAAAAATGAAAAAAATTAAACAATTTTTTAACCCTTGGTGACGACTTTGGTAGAGCCCACATAGGAAAATAACTTGATTAAATTCAGGTTATTTTTAAATTAAACTTTATTATTAACAGTGCTTAACCCTTTTCCCACTTGCCCCAGGACTATTATTGAAAATGTCAAATCCTAGAAAACATGACATTCCTACGCATGATGCTAACATTGTTCTCAAAGAGTTATTGGCCAAAGAGTAGTTTGATGAATCCGATTTTTCTGAAATAAGTGGTTCTGATGATTCAGATGATTCTGACGATAGTTCTGTTTAGAAGTAACTCCAAAAACAGTTTTTATATTTTATTTTCACATTGAAAATAAATGAGATTTGGTTCAGCCTCAAAGAGCATAAAATTAACCCCTTTTCCATTTAGGAAAAAAAAAAGTGCATCTCACTGTCAGCACTCATTTAATTTTACAAAAACACACTCTTTGAGGCCACCACCGAGTATTCTCTAGGCGAATGGGAAAAGAGTTAAAATATAAGACAATTGATTTAACTGGACTTTTCACTTTTCAGCCAGTGAACAAGCTGGCATTGGGTGTGAGTACATACGTCATGTTGACTCTGAGAGAGTCTAAAGCCATGAAAAAGAATGCTTACTGTTGTATTTAATTATGGAACTTTCTAGGGCTCCTAACCTAAGGAAATGTTTAAAATATAACCAGTTCTCTTTGTGATTCCTGTGTATTTTACTTTTGTTCATTAAAAATATTTGTCTTCAAAGGGCGCCATCCACTTCCCCAGACTTGTACCTCCTTCTGCTGGACAAAAATGGTTAAGAACCTCGACTTGATCTATGCCTTTACAAATTTTTTTTTTTTTTAGTCATTTCCTATGTGGATTTGCTCTCTCTAATTAAAGTGCAAGCTGAGGTAAGAACTATGTATTGCTACTCCTTTATATTCTTCTTTCTCTAGATGAGTTATTGTATCTTTAGTAGCAAATAACAAAAAAACAAAAATCCATCTCATTTGTCTTTGACAAGGAAGTTATTCTTTATTTCAGGTAGCATTTTAATACTAAGGTAGAGTGACTTCAGGAATGCATAATTCAGGGGCTCAAGGACAATATCAAGGATTCAGTTTTTTCTCACCTTTCTGTGCTCTCATTTTCAGCATATCAGCTTTATTTTTTGATAGCTCCAAAAACCACAACTACAAACAGGCACTACAATGTGTAGAGACAGGTAGTTTCTTCTTTTCATCATTTTTATTTTTAACTTAGGATCAAAGGAAAATTTTCCTAGGTAGCCCCCATTAGACAGTTTCCTGTATCTCCTTGGCCAGAATATGGAGAAGTCATCCATATTGTATGCTGAAGTCAATAATTTCTGGCATATACAATTTGAATTTACTCTTGGAACTGGAAGTAGTCACTACTTTCATAATCTCATGGAAGAAATGTAGATTCCCAAGCAAAACACAGTGAGGGAGGGCTCTGTCAGCCAGAGAAAAATGGAGATAAGGCCATCGACTAAGCCACCAACGGTGTCTGCTGTGGTGTCAAAGACAAGGTTTTCGGTCATCCAAACTAAAGAATAGAATTGAAGCAATCGTGTGTGTAATTCAAACTGTAACAATTCTGAACTATCTGCACCATTAAAGTAAAAGCAGAGTTTGGGTAGCAGTAACTATAATTATCTGATGAATCACTTGATTTTACCATCACAAACCTGGCACCACACAAATATTTCTTCCAGCAAGAACAGAGAGAGTGTTCCTTCTTTCTTTATTTATATTCTAGTTAAGCACCCAAAGGATTTGAGGAGGCTCATTTAACTTTGAACAGGGGTGGGCATACAAATCTTCTTAATAATGAAACCAAATAAAATGAGATGATATCTTTTAAATATTTTTTGTTTCCTTTATATAACTTTCCCACGTAACAGGTTCAGACATGTATGAAACAGAGCAGAGACAATAAAAAAGACTACTTCCGACTTATAAATTGTCACATCAGCATCTGTCATCTTGTGTATAAAATGAAGGAAAAAAGCAGAATTTTACTAACACCCTTTATTCTGGTTGTGTAAAATATTTTTGTGTGTTTTTGAGACACTCTCGCTCTGTCACCCAGGCTGGAGTGCAGTGGCATGATCTTGGCTCACTGCAACCTCCGTCTCCCGAGTTCAAGCAATTCTCCTGCCTCAGCCTCCCAAGTAGCTGGGATTATAGGTATGCACCACCACGCCCGGCTGATTTTTTTTTTTTTTTTTTTTTTTGTATTTTTAGTAGAGACAGGGCTTCACCATATTGGCCAGGCTGGTCTCGAACTCCTGACTTTGTAAGCTTCCTGCCTCAGCCTCCCAAAGTGCCGGGATTATGGGTGTGAGTCACCGTGCCCGGTCAGTTGTGTAAAATATTTTAAGCCTTGTATGTGAATGATAGTGAATCAATGCCAGTATACAGTACAAACTTGGCTCTTTGGATTGATTAGGACAAGTCTGTCTGAATTTATTCTACTCCGTGCAATATGTCCTGGTCATGTGCACCATGTAAGGCACCTTGCTAGATGCTAGGGATACAAACATGACCAAGCTAAGATATATGACAAGGATAAATGTATCCTCATACACAATGTGCCAGACTGTGATACAAACTAGAACTGAGGTCATTTTAAAAGTGCTTCTGGAGTGATTAGGGAAGGCTATTGCTTTGGACTGAGGCAGGGTAATGCTGTGCAAACGTCTCCAAGGAAATCACCTTTGAATTTGTCCTTGAAGGGAAAGCAACTTATTGCCTAGGACAAAAAAGAAGAGTGTTTAAGGTAGAGTTGAAGCATAAACAATGGCCAACTGTGACTCTGTGGCTCTGTCCTGGGATGAGCCACACTCAGAGGGGCATGATAGAAGCAAGAATTGCCTTTTTGACTTGCAGCTCTTCAAAGACATTAACGAAGATCTAAGCACATTGTACGCAGCAACTCTTGTAAAAAATACCCTTGGGTGTCCAGTTTTCTAGCTCCCTGCAACTTAAAGAAACTGATTCTCTGATCTGAGAAGAATGATCTCCCCACCTCTCCATTTATTTTACCCTGCTCTCCCTGTTCTGCTTTCTCCATGCCCTCTCACTGCAAGCCTGTGAATATTGACCCTCTTCACCTCTGGTTTCTTTTATCGTGGCCCATGATTCAGGTGACTCAGACGTTTCTCTTTATCCCCCTTTCTTCCACACATGCACTTGCTTCTCTACCTATATCTCAATTCTGCATTCCCAAAACCCAGAAACAGAATGATTCTATAAAATTGAATGGAGGAAGGTAGAGATATTGAGTCTCCTCTCTGCAGAAGACCGTGGGCTCACAGATTAAGCCTTTTGATCCATAAGGAAGCAAGAAAGTGCTAACTGCATCAAGCACCACCAAACAGCATTGGGAGATAGAAGGCTGGGGATAAGATTTAGCTGTTCATTTGGGGCCAGACTGTGAAAAGTCTCGAGTCTAAAGCTGGTATCACACTTTTGAGAACATGAACAGCCTCTCAGATACGTGCTTTTGAAAAGGAATGCCATGGCTGTATGGAGTTCAGAAAGCAATAATTTCCAATACCCTGGCAGTCTTTCTGGGCCCTTTCATAGGACATAATCACCACAAGAAGTTGGGCCTCTGCGCTAACAAAGGAAGCCCTCATTAGCTTTTCTTACTCGCACTTAAGATACGGCACCGATAAAGGAGACTGTGCTGAGACAGTAACCCTTCTATCTCCTGGTCACTCAGGCTTCTAGCAATGAGAAGAGGTATAAAGTAATTCCTCTCCATACAACCGTCATTTCTGTATGCATGAGTAGATGACTTGGTGATTCTTGATCCTATCTGTTTCTGGCCATATCATCGTAGTTTTATTACTTAATTTCTCTGAACCTTAACCGCTTACAACCAAAACTCCTAGAATCATTATTGACAGACAGGTATTCGTCACCAAATATTGGTTTCCTAACCTCTACCTTCCTTCTGGTACCAAACTGTGGGTATGCATTGCTTGGAGTCACCACTCAAAGGCACTAAAAAGAAGCAGGATGCATAGATCCCAATTGTTTGCTCCTATATCATGTTCTGGTCCCCACCAAGTCCTTGTTTTTGGTGTCCCTTAGGAAGGAACAGACTTCTTCAGATAGCACAGAGATAATCACATCAAAAGAAGCACTGCCCTCCTGGGAGGTCAGGGATATAAATTTCTTTTGCTCTTTCTGTGAGCAAAAGAGTCATTGACTAGTGAACAACATTCTGTCAGTAATCATTGGTGTCTTTGGATGGAAATTATTAAACTTGCAATGTCTCAGCAATAATAATTGCTAAGCTAAGTTCACCTAAAGTTACCTCCTTACATATCTTAAGTTTGGCCAAAAGGTTTCTCTGTACATATTTATAACATAACTAGATGTGTAAACAGACTATAACCTACTCTTGTGCCAATCACCGAGTTTTGAGTTTTGGCCAATCGAAGGTGGCCAACTGCTCAAACTAGGTCCAAATAAGACAAACGCCAAGCTGTAACCAATCCAACTGTTTCCCTCACTTCCATTCTCTGTATGTCACTTTCCTTTGTCTGTCCATAAGTCTTTTACTATGCAGCAGCACTAGAGTTTCTCTGAATCAGCTGTGATTCTGGGGCTGCCCAATTTGCAAATTGTTCTTTGTTCAACTAATCTCTGTTAAATTTAATTTGTCTAAGGTTTTCCTTTTAACATAATAATAATTTCAATGTACTCCACTTTCCCAGAGTCTTCCTACCCCACCGTCTGAAACCATCAGCCTTCCCATCAAGTACCCTCTAGCCTATCCCTGTTCCTTGAACACCCCTTCCCCTGGTCCCTCAATTCTGTTCTCTGGGGATCCAGTTTCATGTGAATAAATTACCAGGAAAGAATGACTTAGTGCTATGCCTTCTCCTCACACAGCAAATTTTGTTTTCCATAAAATCTGAGAACACAATTACTGTCTTATTCCAAAGGACTGCCCTCCTGGAAAAATTCAGGCAGGTAACCCAGCATGCAAGGTGATAAGAGCACAAAGATTCTGAGACAGGAAACCTTTGCAATCATATTTATTAAACAAACAAATAAATCAAACACTTTTTATGCAAAGGGTCAGCCCTGATTTGAGGATTTTAGAAGCTCTAAAATGTTAGAATCAGAGAAGACCTTAAAAATCATGTTCAATTTTATCATTTTCCAAGTAAGGAGGCCAAGACCCATAGGTGAAGTAATTGAGATCTCACCAAAATCTCTTAATTCAGAAAACCTCCTCTTTTGACCTTCAGCAGGACTTTTCACCTTTGGGTTCTAATGCAAACTCTGAATTCTGAGATAGCAAAAAAAGTTTCACACACAGTGCTGATGTATAATAAATGTCTTTTGGTGGTGCCTGAAAACATAAAATGATAAAAATTGGCCCGGGCATGCTGGCTCACTCCTGTAATCCCTGCAATTTGGGAGGCCAAGGCAGGTGGATTGTTTGAGCTCAGGAATTCAAGACTAACCTGGGCAACATGGTGAAACCCTGCCTGTACAAAAAAATTTTACAAAAAAATTAGCCAAGCATGATGATGTGCCTCTATAGTCCCAGCTACCCAAGAGGCTGAGTGGGAAGATCACCTGAGCCTGGGAGGTAGAGGCTGCAGTGAACCGTGATCATGCTGCTGCACTCCAGCTTGGGCTACAAAGTGAGACCCTGTCTCAAAAAAAAAAAAAAAACTAAAAAAAAAACAAAAAAATTGTTCTACATTATTTTTCTCCAGGAAAGCAATTGGCTCAAACATTCAGAGACTGATCACTAAGAATTTGTAAGCAGTGCCCCGACATTGTACTAAAGGCAAAAATAACTTAGCTGTTCATGCCATGCAAATATTAGACTGGTCTATTGTTTCACCATCAGGCATTCTGGTGGCTGAAAAAAATGAGTCATTTATTCCAACATCACAGTTGGGTGTTAGTCCATATTGGTGTGTGTATGTGTAGCTATAACTGAACATACATATGAAAGCAGGGGATGTGCAGCATTTTCTATAATAAATGGTATAAAACAAGGCTTTGGGAGCTCACCTGCACTAAATGCACATGGAAGACACAATAGGAGACCGCTCCCACCACTTCCTTGTGAAGTCAAGATAGTCGTGGTAGCTAACAGGGTATATAGAGTTGTTGGGGCTCAGTTGCACCTCATAATGGGATTTCCTTCAAATTACATGGAGGAGAAATCTGGCTCCTGCTTACTGAGTTATTACCCTAGTCTCAAAAGGGGTCTCTTGGTCTCTTTTGCTGTTAATTATGTACATTCTGAAGCAGCTTAATCTAATTATGACTCTCTCCAGTGATTACATGATAAGACATTCCCAGGTCCATTTTTTTAGTTCTCTTTTTCCTAGGCTTCTCTGCCTCAACTCTCCTTCAGAAGTCGCACTCAAAAAGCTTAGTAACAATTGGAATCTAACTACATTTTAACATAACACTTACATTCATGCTTCTGTTCACACTGTAAAAGGTAATCTTTGAATGGTTTAAGCATCTGGATTCTATTACAGCGAAGTATAGCATTCAAAATGGAAGAGACTTTTTACATTTGTGTGGAATTCAGGCAGCTGCCTGAGCCACCCTTGGGCCTAGTTGTTTCAAAGAGATTTGCAACAGTCTTAAGTCAGAAATGATAAAATTGTCAAAAAAAAAAAAAAAAAAAAAAAAAAAAAAAAAAAAAAACCTTTGGAATTCCTTTTGGAAGACAGCTAAAAAAATAAAACCAAACCAAACCTCCAAAAGGAAAAAGGAAGAGATTTCTGCCTGCAAATGTTTAATAATACAGTTTATTGGGTCAAATACTGAAACTCCAAATAGTGGCTGCTGTGCATATCCAAGAAATGTTTCCACTTTTTTCTACTCAAATATAACATTGGTTTTATAGTTCTGCAGATTACAAATCACATGGTTTTGTGTGGGCTTTTTTTTTTTTTTTTTTTTTTTTTTGGTGGGGGCAGTATGGATATTGGATTTTTCTTCCATTTGTCTTATTTTATTTAAATAGTCCAAACTTTTGTGGTTTGGTCATTAAAATCCAATTGGCAGAGAAAGGCTGAATCTTTATGTTCTCCAGCTGTGTTCTTACCGGCTACACACAAGCACTATTAACCATATGACCATATTTACATCAGCTGTGGGTGAGCGTTTCTGATGACCCATCCTGGCAGCCCACAGAGATGTCCAGCGCCTGCGTCCTATGGTGTCCTTGAACAGAAAGAAGACAAAAACTTCCAAAGAGTGATATTGATCCTACTGTGAAATAGCTAAAACCTTCCTCCCATGATTAACAAGAATTCTGGACAGAAATATTGTTATAGTTAAGCATTAATTAGGCTGCACCTTAACCCACTTCCTTGTAACCAAAACTCACTGGATACTGACTATTTACATCCCCATTGTTCCTATAGATAGGACTTCTGACATTAGGATCATGAGACTGTTTAAGAATTGATTTGCATCTCATCGTTCCTATAAACATAATCTCTGACATTAGAATCATAAGGATTTTAAGGATTACTTAAGATGTTTTTCACATCCCAAATTCCAGCAAAACAGCTGACACCAACCAGCTTGAAAATGCCACAGATGAATAGAATCAGCATGGGAATACAGTTTCTTCATCTCCCTGTTGCATGACTTCACCCTGAGCTCTTCCACCAGTCAACAATCTCCTTGCTTCAGCCCACTCCAAAACTCTTTAAAACCCAGCCCCAAATTACTTGGGGGGGTAGATTTCAGGTTCTCTTCCATCTCCTCATTCAGCAGTGTACAGTTACACCTCTTTCTTTGCTGCATCCCAGTATCTCCACATATTTACTTGCTGTGTGCATCAGGCAACAGACCTATTACCATTACATAGCTGCTCAAGGAAAGTAATGCCAGCCTAATAGCTGTTGTCAACCAATCTAATTTAGAAAGGACAAAGCACAGGGAATACAGTAGGCAGATTAAAAAGTCATTATTCTGGTAGGGCAAAAAAGGCCGGGCGTAGTGGCTTACATCAGTAATCCCAGAACTTTGGGAGACCGAGGCGGGCAGATCACCTGAAGTCAGGAGTTCGAGACTAACTTGACCAACATGGAGAAACCCCGACTCTACTGAAAATACAAAAGTAGCTGGGCGTGGTGGCACATGCCAGTAATCCCAGCTACTCGGGAGGTTGAGGCAGGAGAATCGCTTGAACCCTGGAGGCAGAGGCTGCAGTGAGCCTAGATGGCGGCATTGCACTACAGCCTGAGCAACAAGAGCAAAACTCCCTCTCATTAAAAAAAAAAAAAAAAAAGGCCGGGTGCGGTGGGAGGCCGAGGAGGGCAGATCACGAGGGCAGGAGATTGAGACCATCCTGGCTAACGTGGTGAAACCCCGTCTCTACTAAAAATACAAAAAATTAGCTGGGCGTGGTGGCGGGCGCCTGTAGTCCCAGCTACTCAGGAGGCTGAGGCAGGAGAATGGCATGAACCCGGGAGGCGGAGCTTGCAGTGAGCTAAGATCGCACCACAGCACTCCAGCCTGGGCGAGACTCCGTCTCACCAAAAAAAAAAAAAACCAAAAAACCTCAAGTAACAACAGTGGGAAAGAGAAAGAGGATAGTTTTGGTTTGTGTAGCAAATGTCTCAAAAGAGTATATATCTGAGGCCGGGCGCGGTGGCTCAAGCCTGTAATCCCAGCACTTTGGGAGGCCAAGACGGGCGGATCACGAGGTCAAGAGATTGAGACCATCCTGGCGAACACGGTGAAACCCCGTCTCTACTAAAAAAATACAAAAAACTAGCCGGGCGAGGTGGCGGACGCCTGTAGTCCCAGCTACTCTGGAGGCTGAGGCAGGAGAATGGCGTAAACCCGGGAGGCAGAGCTTGCAGTGAGCTGAGATCCCACCACTGAGCTCCAGCCTGGGTGACAGAACGAGACTCCGTCTCAAAACTCAAAAAAAAAAAAAAAAAAAAAGAATGTATTTGAAACAATGACATTTTTTACAGATACATAAACATTTATCCTAAAATTCACGTGGAATCTAAAGCATCCCAAATAACCACAGCAATCTTGAAAAAGAAAAACCAAATTGGAGTTTTTATGCTTCTTGACTTTCTTTTCTTTTCTTTTTTTTTTTTTTTGAGACGGAGTCTTGCACTGTTGCCCAGGCTGGAGTGCAGTGGCGCCATCTTGGCTCACTGCAAGCTCCACCTCCTGGGTTCACACCATTCTCCTGCCTCAGCCTCCCGAGTAGCTGGGATTACAGGTCCCGCCACCACGCCCAGCTAATTTTTTGTATTTTTAGTAGAGACGGGGTTTCACCCTGTTAGCCAGGATGGTATGGATTTCCTGACCTCGTGATTCGCCCACCTTGGCCTCCCCAAGTGCTGGGATTACAGGCGTGAGCCACTGCACCCGGCCTATGCGTCCCGATTTTCTAACTTACTACAAACCTACATTAATCAAAATAGTGTAGTACTGGTAAAATATGTCCTGTTATGTATATTTTATGGCACAAAGACAGACATATAGACCAGTGAAATAAAGCAGAGAGTCTAGAAATATATGTTCAAATGATTTTTGAGAAGGATGCTAAGACTGCTTAATGGGGAAAAAATGGCAGTTTCAACAAATGGTGTTTGAAAAACAATATATCCACTTGCAAAAGAATAAAGTTGAACCTTTACCTTACACCACACACAAGAATGAACTCAAAATGGATTAAAGACAAATATAAAAGCAAAACTTATAAGACTCTTAGAAGAAAATATTGGGAGGAAATTTTATGACATTACTTTACCAGTTGATTTCTTGAATATGACACCAAAAACAAAGGAAACAAAAAAAATGGCAATTGAATTACTCTTGAAAACTTTTGTACATTGAAAGATACTATCAACAGAGTGAAAAAACAAGCCATGGAATAGCAGAAAATTGTATGTTTGAACACAGGCTGGCATCTATAATATGTAAAGAACCCCCAAAACCCAACAAGAAAGAAACTGACAACCTGATTTAAAAATGGGCAAAGAGTAAGAATATATATTTCTCTAAAATATATATGCAAATTGCCAATAAAGGCTGAGCGGAGGTGGAGGAAAGTAAAGATAGACAATAGACAATATATTTTTAATTGGAACTTTAATAGAGCTTTTGAGTTTTGAACTCATGCAATAAGTAGTGTTGACAAGCCAATGCCCAGTAATCACTTTACCAAGGGGGAGAGCTTGTTCACCATCAAATGCTGATCTGTTAAAGGGAAACACAAATTTGTAATTCAAACTATTTCAATTTTTGCTTGGAGGCCAACTAGAAACGTAGAATATATTTCATTTTAACATTTCTCTCTCTATATATAGATTATGTATGTTTGTCCTATACTTTAAGTTTAACCATAATATTTGTCAGTAGATCATAAGTACTTCTGCAACAAATGTCCTAAGGGAATTTTGGTGACTTCTTTTAACCTCTAATTCACTATTTTTCAAACTTTTGACCAACCATCAGCAATGTCATCGCCCCAACTTTGTTGCTGAGTAGCCTTAGGCAAAATGTAGGATGTAGGCAAGGCACAACCCAAGAAGAATCTTTCATCCTTGGGGTCAGGGAGGGAAAGGTGGAAGCAAAACTCCTAGAACAGCACTGCTTCCGCCACCTCAGACCAGATGTATGTTGTCCCAGTGTGGGAGAAGCAAACTGTCTCTTCACTTGCTTAAGTTATTCAATCACTTCTTGGCAAGACTTCAAGCAGTATTTGCTGCAGTTAGCTCTAAAGGGGGCATAGAGTTTTACTGCTTTGAAATGACAAGCTTAAGGACATTCATGATAGGCTCAGAAACGTCTCTGTTGGGTCTCAGGAAATTTCTCATCCAAGCTATTTTCAGGAGTTCCAGGACAGGACTGCATTTTTGGTCCTAAATTACTTTGCCCTCTATGCAATGATTTCTATGTCTTAGAAAGAAAAAATAATAATATTAATAATGGTGAGTGGGATGAGAAGTCCCTTTAAATTCCATTTTATTATTCATTTAGACAGATAATTATTTGAGACTACTTTAATGGAAGTGCATGCTATATAAGTAAGAAACTATTTCATGCATGTCAGGTCTTTCAGTATGCTGTTGCTGTAATCACTCACTGAAAAGACCTTTTGTTAATTTTTAAAGAAGCTTAAAGGAGAAGAAAACATGCCCATGGGCACAAGGTTCAGCGAACAGTCATAATGTGGAGAAGAAGAGGCAGGAAGGAGGCTCAAAAGGCAGGAACTGGCTGGGGGTCATCCCAAAGGCCATGGCAGTAAAGGGTATATGTGGATGGATACCAAGAACTGTACCAAAACAATGCCAAAAATGTTGTCTACCATACTTACTTCATCCTTACAGAAACTCTATGATATAGTTATCATCTTTAGCATCCTTTTATAAGTGAGGAAATTAAAGCCCAGAGGAGTTAAATAATGTGTCAGTTTAGGTCTTGTGAGGAGAAGAATCTGAAACAGGTTTAGAAGTGCAAGAGATTTATCGAATAAATACCTGTGAAAACTAAAAGAAAGGCAGCAGGAGTTGTCAGGGAGAATCTTCAGACCATGGTGTGGGTGGGACACTGTAAAAGGAGGGAGGGAAGGAAGGATGAGTAGAAAGAGCCCCAGACCACAGCACAGTTGGCATAGCTTTACACAAGCCAATGAGGGCCCCAAACAAACATGCTCATTGGAAGAGTCCTGGGGAGGGAGGGCTGTGTTGGCACCATTAGTCTTGTCATGTACAGTCATTGCTGGGAGCATCCAAAGGGAAGTGTGATCTTGACAACAGCCTGGTGCTGGATTCGAAGCTGTCAGCCAACTATGCCCCTGTGGCAGGTTCTCTCGGAGAAAGTCTGAGCAGATATTTCCACAGATGCCGCTGCAACTTGCCTCAGAGATGAAACTAGGATTTGATCATGGGCTGTCTGAGCATTGCCTGATGGTCTGAAATCTTCCTTGATCCCGTTAAAGAAAAAGGCAATATAAATATCTTGACACCGTATTTGCTATATTTCAGGAGTTGGCAAACTTTTTATATAAAAGACCATAAAGTAAATATGTTACACTCTGCAGGCATATGGGGTGTCTGTCACAAATACTCAGCCCTGTTGGTCCTAGTGAGAAAACAAATGGGAGAAGCTGTGTTCTAATAAAATTATATTTAGGCAAAAACAGGCACCAGGCTGAATTTGATCCCGGGGCCATAGTTTGCCAACCCTTGCTCTATATGACAAGAAACAAATGTCAGATCAAAGAGGAAACACAAGTAGTAAGCTGTAGAAGATGAAGACATGAGAACCCATCATCAGCTCTGATATGGTTTAGCTGTGTCTGCACCCAAATCTCATCTTGAATTGTAGCTCCCATAATTCCCATGTGTCATGGGAGGGACTGGGTGGGAGGTAAGTGAATTATGGGGTAGGTTCTCCCATGCTGTTCTTGTGATAGTGAATAAGTCTCATGAGATCTGATGGTTTTATAAAGGTGGGCTCTCCTGCACATGCTCTCTTGCCTGCTGCCATGTAAGAAGTCCCTTTGCTCTTCTTCCATCTTTCATCATGATTGTGAGGCCTCCCCAGCTGTGTGGAACTGTGAGTCCATTAAACCTCCTTCCTTTATAAATTAGCCAGTCTCAGGTATGTCTTTATTAGCAACATGAGAATGGACTAATACAAGCTCAATTAGCCCATTTTCTTCACAGCAATTCCTTAGCAGTCATGTAGACTCATATACGATCTCTATTTTCTATCCAAGAGAAAACTCAGATACACGCTCTTAGTGAGGACAAAATAGAAAGTAGTTTCTTCACATTCCTGACACATTCTTTCCCTGGATGAGGAAAACTAAGTAGGCTATAGGTGACTTAGTGATACGGATTCTGCTGAGTCCTCACACTGAAATGACAGGGAGGGTTGCATGCAGAACACAAAATAGGAGAGTGCCTTTTTAAAGGCATTTGAGAAGGACTAAGAAGATTTCTATCTGAAATTAATATTATGCATCATTCCTTCATTCATTCAAATACTAATGGTGTCCCACTTTAATCTTGATCGTGTGCTGATACTAAAGATACAAAAAAGGCTCAGTCATGGACTCTACACATGAAGAGGCCACAGCTCATCAGAGAAAAGACAACAGAGTACAGTAGGAGCTATGGTACAGGAAAGCACATGGTCTGTATGGATCTGTATGGATTGCTCTTTTCTAGGCAGCTCCCCTCTGCTTTCTTCTCTCCTGGGAAAAGGGAAACAGATCTAGCCTTAGCTAGGAATGGATGTTTAGATGATCTTTCCTTTCTGACAAAAACACTGTATTGGCACGTGAGGCGCCTGTTGTCCAGGTTGTGCTTGTGCAAAAAAGACACACAGTCAGGGAGCAAGGCAGTCTGAGTCGATGAAGCCCCTTCACAGTTTTGTATAAGGTTGCCCTCTCTGGATGAAGAGTCTGACTCTGCATCCCAGTGTTCCCTTCAAAATGAATACAAGGCTCTACAGGGTCAGGAAAGAACTGTAAAGTCTCAATCCGTGGCCACTTTTCATGGCAGGGAAAGCTAGACTCATGGTGAAGAAAAGCTTTTCCTCATTGCAAACTGCATTCCAAGTGGCCACATTTTTTTTTTTTTTTTTTTTTTTGAGACAGAGGCTTGCTCTGTCATCCAGGCTGGAATGCAGTGGCGCAATCTTGGCTCACTGCAAGAACCCAGGAAGCCTCCCGGGTTCACGCCATTCTCCTGCCTCAGCCTCCTGAGTAGCCGGGACTACAGGCACCTGCCACCACGCCCGGCTAATTTTTTTTTATTTTTTATTTTTAGTAGAGACAGGGTTTCACCGTGTTAGTCAGGATGGTCTCGATCTCCTGACCTCATTATCCTCCTGCCTTGGCCTCCCAAAGTGCTGGGATTACCGGCGTGAACCGTCGCACCCAGCCCAAGTTGCCACATATTTTAGAATACCCTTACGCTTTAAAACTACCCACCATCTCATTCCACATAATACTTAAATAAACCAGCCAGGCAGAAAACCACATAAAAATTAAATTTCATTTTTAAAATATGATTTTATAACTTGTATTTACATCCAGCTACAAATCAGAGACATAGAAAACATATACATTAAAAAAAAGTTTTGTGTTGTTTTGTTTTCAAAAAATATGGCCAATTCCAAACAAAGATGGCACAAAAATGCCCACCTACTCAGTGCAATACTTTTTCTGTCCGGATCGGGGAGTAGTTGCATCTATCTGATAGTATTATAAAAACATGAAATCCATGAATTATTTGTAGATTTCTTAAATTATATATCTAGAAAAGTGTTCTGGACTATTCATGATGTCAAAAAGCAACAACGAAACAACAATAGCTGATGATTACTTGGTTCCATGTAGAACTCATGTCAATTTCCAGACTATCAGACTATCGTTTTCTAGTCTAGGAAAGTCTTGAATTACAGATCATTCCCACTAAAGCATATTCACTTGTCCTAAGAACATTTACTTCTTCAGTTTATATTCTACTCAAAACTCAAGCCAGTCCCTTGGGTCCTAAGATATGAAAAGCATCAAATCCACAGATAGTTTGAGTTGGTATTTCAAAGCTGTGAAAGTGAAATATAAGAAATCGTATTGGACTTGTGATAAATGAGAAATGTAGTGGCATATTTATGACACTTTAACTAATTGGGCTGGTCACTGTGCTTCCTGGCTCAGATGTATCACTGCACTACCGTAGGTCAATATACTTCAGGTGATGTTCTCAACTCAGAAACATGCAAAGGCCACATCTCTGATGGAGCTCTTGGCAGATCACTTGAATTACACTCCCTGATATTCAACAGATGCCTATAACCCACATGGCAAACAGATACATTCAGTCAGTAGTTCACCATAACATCATATTGAAACGAACACAAGAACTCCTGCATAATATTTAATAAAAACACAAAGAATTATAAATGGCATAACTCCAGAGTTCATTACTGCTCAAACTGTCTCAACTTTCATAGTAGCATATATTCCACTGACCAAATCAGTGTGTATTTATTGTCAGATTCTCTCTTACTCTTTGGCAGGGAAAGCAAATGGAATACTCAACGTGAGCTTGATTTAGAATAGATAGAGGCAGACAGACCCTGTGGCTTTGGACGTTACTGAAAAGAGACGTGATTTATGATGTCATTTCTGTTTACATATAATTCATTTTCTGTTAGGGCTATAGCATTTTCTTCCAGTAGAATGGCTTTTTAGGATGGTGTCTCACCACTCCCTTCCTCTTCCCGGCCAACTTTCCCCTCTCCTTCCCTACTGTGTTCCTCCCCTTCACAGCCCACGTCTTACAGAACAAGTTTCACTTGAAAATGAACAAAACTCTGTGAAGAAGTGAGGCCAGAGTTAGAAATTGAAACATCCATCTTCATCTTTACCAGTGGTTCTAAATTCTTGTGATTCATTTATGGGAAAAGGAAGAGCAGTAAAACAGATAGGGCAAAACAGAGAAGTCTTCCTTAGACACCGATTATCCTAATGGCAAAGCTTTAATGGATAAAGGAAACTGTTGAGAGGTGATACTCTTGCCAGTTTTTAACATTTTGTATTTGTACTGTACTTAACAAAGAATAACCACTTGCAGTTTCAATTATAGCAAATGCTCTTCTCCATCATGCCCCTCAAACTACGTTTGAATAATACTTCTGTTGGCAATCAAGAAGCATTTGGGAAGCATTCCAGCAGTGGTTTTTAGGTGAAGATATTTGATCCCTCCGTTTATATATTCTAGTTTACTGTAGAATCATCTCAGATCAAAGGTGATGTCAATTGATTGAATTAAAATGTACAGAATAAAATCCACAAACTAGGTCTGATTATGATCTTTGGTCAAATAAAGTACATGAAACACATTTGCTGCATATTTAAAGTGCTGTCAAGTATAGTATAATACCACATGTTGTAAGGAGTTTAATAAACACAAATCAGTGGAATTTATTTGTATTGTTTGATCATTTTGGTGTCATAAAATATGTATGGAAATGACATATCCAGAAGCAGCATTCCTAAATAACCTGGCATTGATAAAATAAGGAGAAATTCATCAAACAGAAATATATAGCTCATCCAGAGACTAGGGAGCAGTCTGATATAATTACTGTGATTCTGTTTCATTGCCAACAAATGAGGAAAGAGACTGCGTAGTAATTCTGTACTCCCACATACTTTTGGTTGTACAACAGCTCCAAATAAGACTCTACGGATCTTGGATTGTCCAGACTATATGACTTGACTATTGGTGGGCTTTTTCTACCAGTAATGTTCTGCACGTGGTGGTGGGGGAGGTCAGTAAAGCTATGAGTTGACTGTAAATATGCCCTCTAGAGATCTGTTGGGGATTTTAAACATTTTAGATCCAAGGAAGAATCAACTCATTTTTAAAAGAAAGCACTCTATGCCTGGAGAATACACCTCCCTTAGGGCAAAGAAAAAAAACTCTGCCAGAATCGAACTTCTATACCCAGGAATACCATGGCATGATTCCAATAGGTTCAGTTCTGAGATACAGTGGAAGGCTAAACTCCAGGGCTGCTTCTTGCAGTTCCTCCAGCCCAATGCCTGAGTCTGAATCCCAAAACCACTAAAAAAATTGTTCAAAAACTTGCAATAGATGGGTTCAAAATCCAATGCATTTAGAAGTAGTTGGCCTATCCTTGAGGTATTTGGGCACAATATATGTGATAATATATCTCACTTTTAAAGCAGGTGTTCCACTGTTATAGCATGAGTCCTGATTTGGGACTCTAAAAATAATTTTATATTATGTCTACATTTGTTAAGTAACTTGTAGAAAAAAGTGTTTGGGGTAGACCAGTAGGGGAAGGGCAAGAAAGAGGAAAGCTTCCCATATTTTGCATTACTTTAATTTCTTTTTTCTCTTTGCAAGCTTTAAAAAGAAGGGGGAGAGGATGAAATTATTTGAAGGAACAAGAGGGTAGAGAAATAAAGATAAACAGAGTTAAGATGTAATTGCATGCTACAATTTGCTAACAAATAATTTTGTAGGTTGCCAACCTGTATAAATTACATACAGTTGGGAAAAGACTTCCAAGCAGAGAGAAATATAATTGCTTCATCTATTTTTTTTTTTTTTTTTTTTTGGTCAGTCAGTGTTTCTAACACTAACTCTATTGTATGACTGAACTGTGCAGAATTACATTAGCTTCACAGATAGCCTTTGAAACACGTTGTTGTAGGCCCTGGGACCTCCAAATTATCACCTGTGTGGTGAGAGCCCTCTAGTGGATGGGGGACTCCAAGCATGCAATGTCCTGAACTTTGGCTGGAAAGGTGAATAATTCAGCCATCTCGCATTACCACTGGGCAACAGAGGGGAGACTGCAGAGCTTCCTGGGTATATTTCTCTAGCTCAGGTGTAAAATGGGAAGTCTACCTCCTCTGCCAGTTGCCATTTAACATTTCTATTCTTCCAAAGTGTTACACCCTTTCTTTGACATTCTGACAAATCTTTGGGTAGAACCAGTAAACAATGGCCTTTGGATTACTGTAGAGAAAGAGAGTTCTGCATTAAGAGAAAGTGAACAATTATTCTGACACTATTCCACCACAAAGCTAGCTGTGTGACTGACTGCTGGCTGATTTGTCATAACCAATATACTTCCCTGAAATGTGAAGAGAAATTGGAGATTCCTCTTAAGTTGCCAGGAATTATTTAGAAATGTGTGGCCGTATAGCCAGAGTTCTTCCAGTGCTCTCTTCTCTTTCTCTGGTTGTTGCTTTTTAGTCTCCTTTGTTAATTTCCCCCTATACTGTACCTTTAAACCTTGGATCAACTTGAGGCCTCTTCTCTTCCAACTTTGTACAATCTGAAGACATCTCGAGGATATATGCTAACAAATGTTAAATTAAAAATTATACTCACAATGGGGGCAGGGAGGGATAGCATTAGGAGATATACTTAATGTAAATGACGAGTTAATGGGTGCAGCACCCCAACATGGCACATGTATACATATGTAGCAAACCTGCACGTTGTCCACAGGTATGCTAGAACTTAAAGTATAATAATAAAAAAAAATTGTACTCAGATCTTCTTTCTTAGACTTTTCCTTTTAGATGTCTCATAAGAGCTTCAAGCTCAATAGAAACAGAAGTGAACTTAACCCAAACCTGCCCCCTTTCCTGTGTTTCTAATCAAAGCAAATGACGACCTACAAACATGACCACCTTTTTGAATTTTCATCCTTCTTGGGACACATAATCATCAAGTCAATAAATTCCACCTCTGATACTGCTTTCAAATTTATTCCCTTTATCTATTTTAACGATCGTCCCTAGCCTAACCCAAGCCATACAAACCAGTGCTATCATTTTCTAACAAATATTCCTATATCTATCCCCTAATCCACTATTTTAACAATGCAGACTTGATCATACCGTTTCTCTGCTTCAAATCTTTGAAAACATTTATGATAAATTTCCATATTCTTTTTATGGTCTCAGAATCCTGCATAATTTGAACCTTGCTTATCTCTCCAGTCTCTCTTCCCCTTCTCCCCCACGTACTCCTGTATCCAAATATAACATTTTACATTCTTTCGTGCCTTAGGGCCTTCATTCAGCTATTCCTGCCTGGCATGCTCTCTGACTACACTTACCTAGCTAATTATTAACGTTCATATAGCATTTTAAAGCTATAAGTCTCCTTTTGTTAAAATAAAACGTAGGTAGACAAATTTTATACGTACATGTCCTTTAGCTGAGCCATAATTAAAAGGAAAGAAATTAAGCAAAGACTCTTGCCCAGAGAGGAAGCTGTCTCCCCTCACCTGTAACTGCTGTGTTTACACAGATGGTGTGCTCTGAAAGGCCTTGCTTTCAGTTGATAAGGAAACTAAAATTTAACCGAGACCTTTGATTAGCTGATTAATCAAGTTGAAGCCAGTTCCCCTAAAGACAAAATCTATCTAATTCTTGCTCTGTATCCCATGTGGCAAGCTTCAGTTTTCTGTCATTTTCGTTCATCCAATGTAGAGATAATAACTCTCCTGAGGTCAAATTATTTTTACAAAGGTTGTCTTCAACACCTGAAATGTTACTTTAAACTCTGAGTTTGGAAGAAGTTCACAGATGCCTAGAATCATGAATCACTGGGATGTGATGGTGGGGAATATGTCTGTTGCTCTTCATTTTCATTTTTTTATTATTATTATTATACTTTAAGTTCTAGGGTACATGTGCACAATGTGCAGGTTTGTTACATATGTATACATGTGCCATGTTGGTGTGCTGCACCCATTAACTCGTCATTTACATTAGGTATATCTCCTAATGCTATCCCTCCCCCATCCCCCCTCCCCACAATAGGCTCCGGTGTGTGATGTTCTCCTTCCTGTGTCCAGGTGATCTCATTGTTCAATTCCCACCTATGAGTGAGAACATGCGGTGTTTGGTTTTCTGTTCTTATTTTAAATGACATTCCCACTCTTAGTTTTCTTTCTTTGTTCTTCTGTCTAAATTACCTGTGAAAATTTATGAGTGGAAACAAAATGATTTCATATGCTTCGTTCACAGAAGTGTTTAGTATTTACGGTTGACAAATGACCTAGGCTCAGTTCTATTTCACACACAGGTGAAGCTTGCTGTTTCTATACTTTTATCCATCAGCCATAGCCTAAACACCACTACCTCATGAAAAGCTTTCCCAATACCTCTAGGCTGGATCAGGTGGTGTTATTGTTATGTCCACAGCAAATGTTTTACCTCCTCTACTAATTACCCCATTAATTTCAGTCTTTCAGTTTATGAGCTCCATATCACGTCTACCTTGTTCATTTGCTTATGCCCTGTACATAGCACAGTGTCTTAGACATAGTAAGCATTTAGGAAATATTTGTTGAGTGAAAAAATTCAATGCTTCCTCATATACAAAGTGGTTTTCTGGCAAGACTGTGCAATCAGGGAAGAAAATTACTATTAAGAATACAGACTTTCTCAGAGATCACAATGACAAACTCTCTCTCTCCCTCTCTCTCATTTTACATCTCTCCATATTTGGTTTCATTCACATTTCCCTGTACACTTATTCCTCTGCCTTTACACGCATAAGGTACAGGTTGTTATCTTATAGCTCTGGAGTTTATGTGTTTTCAGTTCACAGGACTAGTAGAGTCTAATATTCCTCATCCCAATTCCAAACTCTAAGAAGAAAGAGAGGACTGTCCAGCAACAGGCGGAACTAGTGGGACTCCTCTTTCAATCAGCTGTGACTGGAAACAGTCTCATGGAATAAACATGATTTCAAGGGTTCAGTTCTGTCAGCAAGATGTTTGTGTGTTTGTGGGTGAGGCATTGAATACTGCAAATACCCCAAAAGTTGTCTACTACACCATTTGTCTCCTTGAATGCTCTGGAACATAAGATCCTAAATAAATAAATATCAGTAAAAACAAAAAAAAGTACAAAATGTCATTGGCTTTCCTGCAGGTAACATCTAAGGGAACATTAAGGGAACATCTAAGTTTTATAGCGATGTATTGACAAACATTTATCTTTTTTCAAATAAGGAGTATGTTCATTATTACTTGATGAGACTACTTCTTTATTCAAAATATCTCTAATTTTTAATGGTTTTCCTTAACTCATTGTGTGGTTTGCAACTTCTTAATAGTACTGTGGACTAGAATATACAGTTACACACATCTGACATTTTTCTCTTCACATATCTATCCAGCAGAAAGAATTTCTTTACACTTTTTAAACATTATTTTCACAAATTAAGTAGGCCATAAATCTGATTTTAAATGCATTTAGTATAAAATGTATTCTCAAATGAAAGAATATGATTGAAAATATTGAATTTTATTCATTCTTTTTCATTCTGGCTCTATCTTTGTTAATAATTCAGATATGCAGAAAATATCTAAAGGTGAGATTACAAGTCATTACTAACCTGCATTTGTCAGAGTTTTCTTGGAATAAATATAAAGTGCTTTATTTGATACACCTCTTTTTTAGTTTCAAAGATTCCATTATCCTTCCTGAAGTCCTGCAAGAATGAAATAATTTTGGCACAAATTTAACAAGAAATTGTTTATTTTCAATCCATAATAAAGTTTAGAATAAACAATCTGAATAAATTTGGGACCAGAATTACTCAATGTCTTTGGAAACTGACTAGAATATAATTTGTATAATGCCATAATAATGTCTTAATTATTAATACTAATAAAACTGACAAAGAGCATATATTAACTTGGAAAGTTTGAGATTTTGAAAGAGCCTTCCAAATTAAAATTTAGAACACTCAAACACTGAAGATATTTTAAATTTTGGAGTTTAGTTCTCTATCATAGGTAAAACTAACAGAAATTATAGTATAAATTTTATTATGATCCTTCTTGAAATTAATTCACTGGAGTCTAGACTGAAATATATTTTTAGAAGTTTACATTTTTCAAATGACATAATACCTTAATAGTGACATCAATAAAACCATTTACAATTGTTTATTCTTTGATATAGAAGTAGGTTTCTCTTCTAGCTTTAACATTTATCAACTGTATGCCTCAGGGAAAGTTGCTTAGCATTTGTGAACTTTAGTTTATTCTTCTATGAAATATAAATAATTATAACACCTGTTCTACTTAAAGTAGAGTTGCTCTTGAGAACTACTACAAGAATTGAGGTCTATAATCCCTAGAACCTCTAGGCTTTAGTAGGGGGATGGCCCATGGACCATGTAGAGTAACAGAAAAAATTCTGTGTAGATGGATGCACATCTTTTTCCAGGGAATGCCTGAGTCTCAAATGGACCTATAAACCAAGAGATTCTAAACATGTACATAGGCTGTAAGCTCTGAGAGGACAGACTGTGTTATTCATCTTTGTGTCCCTAGACTTAACACGCATTTAACTGCTAAAGAACACTTTGAAAGCATGCTTAAGAAAGTGAATGAAATTAATCTTGTCTGAGATAATACTTTATAATAGGTACTATGCAAATATTATTCATACCATTTTGTATTTCCTGAGCATTCAGTATATAGAATCTCCCAAAGTTGATAATTTAATTTGTTAAATTAAAGCTGCAGTTCTGAAAGGTGTTACTAAATCCTGCTCATTGAACCACATACTGGCTTATGAGATCTAGAAGAAGAAACTAAAAGCTACATCAAAGAAATTTTTATATCTATTAGTTAATACTAATCAACATCAAGTCTTAATCTAAACTCAAAGTCCAATATATTAGTGGAAGCCTGGGGCATTTTCTCTCTGCCCTATGTAGTTCTCAGTTGGGATGGACTGCTATAACAAAAGACAGATTAACAAGAGAAAAAGCAGCCAGAAGTTTATTAACATGTACATTTCATATGGTTCTTAGTATTGGATTAGACGTGGGAGATACCCAAGAAATGAGTAATTCTCAAGAGTAGATCTGGAAAAAAAGTTGAGACAGGAATAATACAGGGTGGTCACAGAAGAATAAAAATTTCAGACAGCAGTTTCACATAACCAGAGGATAAGGACTGATAAAACCCTAAAAAATAAGATGTGAACCAAGCTGGCAAAGACTGACTGGACCCAACATGGCACTGGATTTGATCTAGGTTTCTCCTAGGACCTCATTATATGCTCATGAACACACTCAATCACATACCCACCAGCAACATGACAATTCTGAGAACACTCATATTGAATGTAAAGATGGGTGGTACCACAGTTCTGAGAAATTTCTACCTTTTTCCAGGAATTTTCATGAATATTCTACCCCTTGGTTAAAGAAACCCACAAAGATAGAAATGCCAAACCCTCTTGCACATGACACTTGTTGCATATGCCCTTGCTCCCCTTTCTTGAAAGTGTACTTTTTGCTTTGCAATAAATCTTTGTACTTTCACTATTTTCTAACTCATCCTTGAGTTCCTTCTCACAATGGTGTCAAGAGCCTGGACACCAGCTGGGGTCAAGGTACCACTGACATTTAGAGATCTCCCCCAGTCCACCAGTATCAAGGTGACTCACATACTACCATCCACTGAAGAAAACACAAGAGTATGAGGAAGGCCTGAGTATGAGATGGCCAGGAAAAGCATCTTAAACAAGGGTGAAGTTTGTTATGCAGATTGAAGTTTGTGCCTTCTCCATTGATAAGAGTTGTAGATGGAGATTTAAAGTTATGTTTCTCTTCCTGGTGAAGACAAGGAGACACCCTTACAAATGAAGATTTTCTTTTTAAATATAAATTTCCTCTTAAAAGGGGAACATTTTACTCTTGTCATCAGAGATTTTCCTGTGCTGGCTCTTTGCCAAAATAATCAGCTCAGAATAATCCATACGCTAAAGCAGAATGTTTTGGGTGGTCATGTCCTGAACTCCTGAACTTCATCATTAGCTAGATTAATATCAAATGAAAAACTGTAATCTACCATGTATAACTGATGTTTGCCATCCATAGTCTCTCTAAGTCAGTTATATTAGGTTGGCACAAAAGTAATTTCGATTACTAAAATGCGATTTTTGACATTAAAAGTAATGGCAAAACCCGAAATTACTTTTGCGCCAACCTATTATATCAAGAATGGATGATAAAGGCAATATTTGTAATAAAATTAATAGTAATATTTTCCACTGTAGAAAGCGAGATTTGCATAGGTTGAAAATTATTGAACTAGAAATTGGAAGACCTCAATATCTTTATACTTTAGTTTATCATTTGATTTTAGTTCATTCGCTTAATTCTCCTGATTCACTACTTTCTCATCAGTAAATTAGTATTGGATTGGACAATTTCTATCGTTGGTTCTTGTTCTATGTGTCACAAAACGCTTTGTAGTCTCTAGGCTTCATTTTGTCTCCCATAAGCCTGGAAGCTAAACAGGAAAATACCGACTACATTGTGTAAATGATAGAAGTGGGGTTGAGGCTCAGAAAATGAAGCCTCCAAATATGGGGCTTTGACATGCTAAATTAAACAAACAGCCTCAAAGTCTCTCCCTGCCTTCCTATCTCTCTGATCCTTTTTCTTTTCTAGAGCAGAAGGAGGAGCTGTCTCTAGAAGTTCCTTTGTCAGACAGAGAAAACTTCTAAAAGAAATGCAACTGTCTGAAAATCCGCTCTCTAAAAATCTTGTTAAATATCCAAGAAAGATTAACTACCAGAGAAGAGAAGAGACTGGGAGTCATCATCACAATCAGAAAGATTTTTCATCTCTTCTTCTGAGGGCAGTTCCAAAAGATAAGCTGGGAAATTGTATCTGCATAATATGACAACCTTTGCTCACAATGCAGTTCTATTCTTGCCCTTTCCATAATTTGTCCACAAGCTATTGTTTGTCCTTTGCAAACATTCAGCATCAAGAGAATCACTTACAAACCTGTTAGGTCTTCTTGCCCATTTATTTACATCTGCCCTTATTTTCCTCTCCTCAGTGAAGAGGGTATTTAAGCATTAACCATCTGGCCCTTTTCTTGAGTTTTTCATATTTATTTATATGACTTTCATGCAGTATATACCTAAATACATTTGTTATGCTTTTATCTTTTTAACTGTCTTTTGTTATAGGGGTGTCAACTTCATTGGCAGTTTGGGAAGTTTAAGATCTCGCTAAACTGGCCTAAGACTTGCACTTATATTAACTTCTGTACCTCATTTTATAATGGGGAGAAAAGGTATCACCCCTTTTCAATCTCTACAGTTCTGGTGACAAGAATGGGATGACTGAAACACCTGATGCATTCCAGAGCCTACAGATAAAGTCCTGGGACAACTGACAAAAAGTCAACAACAAAAGGTTAAAATTTTTTACCAAAGTCAGTCTTCCCAGCCCTCTACCTGCAGTGCCTTGTCAAGAATAAAAGGTAAAAATTTGTCTTTATTTCTTCCTTTTCAAATTCAGTTTGGCAAAAGCATATTATTTGCTTGGATTGCGACTCTTGTGTACATTTGTGGATACCCATTTGTTATTGATCCTTTTTCCTCCATGGACTGCTATCGTTTTCCTGTTTGTCTCATTTTGTGACCTGAGAACTTGGCTCAGCTTGCCACCTGTCAGAGACATGCAGATTGTCAAGCCCGCATGTGCAGACAGTCAAGCAAAAGGTTGTGGGGGACCCTCATAAAAAGTTAAAATACAGACTGCTGCCAGCTCTCAAGGCATTGTCTAAATCCTTCTTGCTTTTAGATGTCTTTGGAGGCTGTTTGATTCTGAGAAGACTGTGTCTTTGCACCTCTTTGGAGACATCTCATGCAATTTTGGTTAACCAAAAAAGGCTTATTGGTTTTGGTTCTGAGTCAACCGGTAGATACACTTAGCTTGAAAAAAAAAAATTTAAGCCAGGACTACTTTCTCTTTGTCTCACTGAAATCTGATAATGAGAGATTTGAGATGATTTTTTTTAAAAAAAGGTCTATGACAAAAAGTCAGCACGATAGGAATTGATATTCAAGCTATATATTTTTAAAGCCACTCTGTTTCTTTCTGTTGAATTTTGTTTCTACTCATGGGAACTCCTCAGTCTATTGAACGCTTTTTTTCTCAAACCCCTGACAACTAGAACTTCATTGGCATTTTGGGAAGTTTAAGATCTCCCCAAACTGGCTTCTCTAAGACTTGCACTTTTATTAACTTCTGCACCTCCTTCCTTTTGACACATTTGATTGTCCATCCAGTTCTCTTTACTCATTGATGTATTCCTCATTCAAGCCTCTATCTCCTTCATCTGTTGGTCACTGGATATAAAATTACTAAGACAAAGCATCAGTGTTCTGGCTATCATGTAAAGGTACCTACGGAGGCCTTCTAGCAGCACTGAAACCCCTTGAGAAACACAAAAAAGCATTTCAGACTCCCCTATTTGGGGGTCATCTGTCTTCCTCAGAGAGCCCCAAGAGTTGTGAGTAGGTTCCTCTCAGGTCAGAGGCTCTGCTGTCTTTTACCTTGAGCTCCCTGATCTCTTTGTCTTTTGGGGATACCAAGAGTCACTTTTGACTGTGAGCGAGCAAACACTTGATCCTTGATGTGCAGTAACTAATGAGTCACTGGCAAGAGCTGTAATTTTAAAAGTAAATGACAGTGATTGCAATGAAAGGTTATTACTACAGTAAGCAAAATCCAGCTTTCCATGCTCCTCATTTGTTTGTATATTTAAAATTTTAAGTCTCAGATTTCTGCTTGAGTCTAACAGAAACTGACAGTATATGGCAATTTGGTGTAAGAAAAGTCATTACCTATGATAGACAAGGGAATCTTGGAGCTGTAACCATGACCTGACTCTTGATAGGTGTAGTATGGGCACTTAAAAGCTATGGGAGCCCCACCCTGAGCTCAGCAATACTGTTAAGAAACAGAAATTAAAAGTCACCTAAATAAAATTAATCTCCAAAATAAGGCTTTATGATATTCAGCTGGTTATTTTAAACAGACTTCTGAATTTTCTTCTATCCTCATCTATGTATTTCCTTATAAGATCCAGTTTTAACAGAAATAGATATTTTATTCACCCAGATGAACTTTGGAAACATTCAGAGCTAAAATTTAGTCCACAGCCTCCATAAAATTGATCTCTGATAATAAACAATATTCCCAAGATCTTTCTTGGAGACAAAATATTTATATAAATAAAACTAACTCAGATACCTTTTATATAACCCGAGATAATCTTTAAAAAATAAAGCTAGTTTTTAAATTGTTGGAAAAATAAAATAAGAATGTCCTCAGAATTTAATTTAGATATTTTTGTTTGGGTCTATTGGTCAGACAGATTTATAGTTTTTCTGCTAGGTATTTTAAGGTCATAAAACTGTTGCTTCTGTGATATTTTTGATACCTGCTTAATTTTTCTGAGCTAAAGCTGTAAGGGTTGGTTACTGGGCTCCCCTAAAGCCTTGCACATATCTTACAGTGGGCTTGAGTCTTTGGTTTTGAGCCTCTGGATTCTGGAGTATGAACAGATGGCCACGATGAGGCCTGAGAACATATCAATGTCCATAGTACCTGGGCCACCAGCTGCAAGGCAGAGCCAACCCCAAAATGGCCTTGTCTTTGGCCCAGCTCTATCTGCTTGTCATACTGGAAGAGGTCAGATCCTCCAGGCATTATCTTCACAGTTCTGTCGTCTGCCCTGAGCTCTGTACCTCATATGTAAACACAGGACCCAGATATGCCCTGCTCTTCATAGCCACCCTGGGTGCCACATAGGCACATGACACCCAGGGTGACTTTGGGGGTAGGAAGACATTGGGGAGGATACCTGTGTCCAGTATTCCAAATGCCTTTGTTAAGACAAGACTGGTTGATGCAGGGTTAGCCTGGCTTTGCTTTCTCAAAAATAAATAAATAAACAACTTAAGTGGCTAACTTTGTTTTCCATGAGCAATTCAAATATAATTGCCAATAATTAGTAAATTGGGTAAATGTAAATGAGATAGTTGCTTATAAATAAATGTGTCATTTCAAGATTGTTTTTCAGTAATTTAAAATCTTAAAGTCATATTATGTTCAATGAGGCAATAGATAATCATGACATGTCCAAGTTGTTTCGAAGTAAGATAAAATACTGAAACATTGATCGCTAAACATAGGTTCAAGATTGTCACTTTGGCTTTTTAAAATTTATAAAACGACTAAAGATATTTGGGTTTGCTAGTAAATATTGATTCACATGAAAAATATGTTCTACTAGAAAAAACTTGTGTTTCTAAAAATTATAAAATATGTTTTTTATATATGTATCAACTAAAATTGCTTACTTCCTACATTTCTCATGGAAATTTATGGTTACAAAGAGATAATATTACAATTAATATATTTAATTAAAACTACTAGATATAAGATAAGCAATTCTGAATATAAGTGTAAAAGGAACATGAGATATTAGGATATGTTTTTGTTAAAAGAAGGAATAATTTTGTCTAGATAAAAGTCATTTAAAGGTGTTTTTAAGCCTTTGTTGAAATATTATGAATTCAAAATATTATGAATTCAAATATTTGTAGAGTTACATAGTGGCATCATAAAAAATCTTAACTTTTTTAAGAGTAGCAGCCTTTTATTTTTGTAGATGCATAATACTTTATTAAGTATATAGTTCAGTGGCATTAAAGAGATTCACATGGTTATGCTGCCATCACCATCATCCACTCACAAAATGCTTTCATCTTCCAAATGGAACTTGTCTACTCATTAAACCAGAACTCCCCATCACCCCTTCTCCTAACCTCTGGCAGCCACCATTCTACTTTCTGTCTCTGTGAATTAATTACACTGGGTACCACATACATGTGACATCATACAGTATTTTTCCTTTTGTGACTGGTTTATTTCATTTAGTATAATGTTTTCTTTCTTTTAGCTTTTATTTTAAGTCCAGGGGTATATGCGCAGGTTTGTTATATATGTGATGTGTGTCGTGGGGGGTTGTTATATAGATTATTTCATCACCCAGGCATTAAGCCTAGTACCCATCAGTTATTTTTCCTGATCTTCTCCCTCTTCCCACCCTCCACCCTTCGATAGGCCTCAGCGTCTGTTGTTCCCCATTATGTGTTCATAATGTGTTCTCATAATTTATGTGTTCCCCATTATGCGTTCTCATAATTTAGCTCCCACTTATAAGGGAGAACATGTGGTATTCGACTTTCTGTTCCTGCATTAGTTTGCTAAGGATAATGGCCTCAAGCTCCATCCATGTTTCTGCAAAGGACATGATCTCATTCTTTTTATGACTGCACAGTATTTCATGTTGTATATGTACCATATTTTCTTCATCTACTCTACCATTGATGGTCATATAGACTGATTTAATGTCTTTGCTACTGTGAATAGTGCTGCAATGAACATATGTGTGCATGTGTCTTTATGAGAGAACCATTTATATTCCTTTGGGTACATACCCAGTAATGGGATTGCTGGGTCAAATGGTAGTTTTGTTTTTAGGTCTTTGAGAAATCGCCAAATTGTTTCCAACAATGATTGAACTAATTTACACTCTCACCAACAGTCTATAAGCATTTCTTTTTCTAGGCAACCTTGTCAGCACCTGTTATTGTTTGACTTTTTTCAAATAGCCATTCTGATTGGTGTGAGAGGATATCTCATTGTGGTTTTGATTTGCATTTCTCTGATGATCAGTGATATTGTGGTTTTTTTTCTCACGTGCTTGTTGGCCACATGTATGTCTTCTTTTGGAAAGTGTCTGTTTATGTCCTTTGCCCACTTTTTAACGGGGTTGTTTTTCTCTTGTATATTTAAGTTCCTTATAAATGCTGGATATTAGACCTCTGTCAAATGCATAGTTGGCAAAAATTTTCTCTCATTCTGTAAGTTGTCTGTTTACTATGTTGATGGTTTCTTTTATGGTGTAGAAGCTCTTAAGTTTAATTGGGTCCTATTTGTCAATTTTTGCTTTTGTTGCAATTGCTTTTGGAGTATCTGTCATGAAATCTTTACCTGTTCCTATGTCCAAGATGGTTTTGCCTAGGTAGTCTTCCACGGTTTTTATAATTTTGGGTTTTACATTTAAGTCTCTGATCCATCTTGAGTTGATTTTTACATATGGTGAAAGGAAGGGATCCAGTTTCAATCTTCTGCATATGGCTAGTCAGTTATCACAGCATCGTTTATTGAATAGGGTGTCTTTTCCCCCATTGATTTTTTTGTCATCTTTGTAGAAGATAAGATGGTTGTAGATGTGTGGACTTATTTTGGGGCTCTCTATTCTGTTCCATTGGTCTGTGTACCTCTTTTTGTACCAGTACCATGCTGTTTTGATTACTGTAGCTTTAGCTTGAAGTTGCATAATGTGATGCCTCCGGTTTTGCTCTTTTGGCTTAGGAGTGCCTTCACTATTCAGGCTCTATTTTGGTTCCATATGAATTTTAAAACAGATTTTTCTAGTTCTTTGAAAAATGTCATTGCTATTGAATCTATAAAATGCGCTGGGCAGGATGGCCATTTTAGCAACACTAATTCTTCCTATCTGTGGTTATATAATATTTTTCCATTTGTTTGTGTCATCTCTGATTTTCTTTTTATTTTGAGCAGTATTTTGTAGTTCTCCTTGTAGAGATCTTTCATTTCTCTGGTTAGCTGTATTCTTAGGTATTTTACTTAAGTGTGTGTGGCAATTTTGAATGAGATTGTTTTTCTGATTGTGCTCCCTCCTTGACTTGTTGGTGTTTAGGAATCCTAGTGATTTTTGTGCGTTGATTTTGGATCCTGAGACAGGATAAAGTTGTTTATCATCTGGATGAGCTTTTGGGCCAAGACTGTGGGGTTTTCTAGATATGGAATCATGTCATTTGTAAACAGAGATGGTTTGACTTCCTCTCTTCCTACTTGGATGCCCTCTATTTCTTTCTCTCGCCTGATTGCTCTGGCTAGAACTAACAATATTATATTGAGTAGGAGTGGTGAGACAGGGCATCCTTGTCTTGTGCCTGTTTTCAAAGGGATTGCTTCCAGGTTTTGCCCATTTAGTATGATGTTGGCTATGGATTTGTCATAGATGGCTCTTATTATTTTGAGGTGTGTTTCTTTAATACCTAGTTTATTGAGAGGTTTTAACATGAATTTTTTTTTTTATTGAAGGCCTTTTGTACATCTATTGAGATAATCATGTGGTTTTTGTTTTTAGTTATGTTTATGTGATGAATCACATTTATTGATTTGCGTAGGTTGAACCAACTTTGTATTCCAGGGATAAACCCTACTTAATCATGGTGGATATTTTTTTCATGTGCTGCTAGATTCAGTTTGTCAATTTTTTGTAGAGGATTTTTGCATCAATATTCATAAAGGATATTGGCCTGAAGGTTTCATTTTTGTTGCTGTGCCATTGCTAGGTTTTGGTATCAGGATGATACTGACCTCACAGAATGACTTAGGGAAGAATTACTTCTCCTCAGTTTTTTTTAGAATAATTTCAGTAGGAATGTTACCAGCTCTTTGTGCACCAGTTTGCCACTCTGTGCCCTTTAACTGGGGCTTTTAGCTTGTTTACATTCGAGGTTAGTATTGATATGTATGGATTTGATCCTGTCATCATCATGTTAACTGGCTATTATGCAGACTTGTTTATGTGGTTGCTTTATAGTGTCACTGGTCTGTGTACTTATTTGTGTTTTTGTAGTGGCTGGTAACAATCTTTCCTTTCCGTATTTAGTGCTACCTTCAGAAGCTCTTGAAAGGCAGGTCTGGTGGTAACAAATTTCCTCAGCATTTGCTTGTCTGAAAAGGAACTTATTTCTCCTTTGCTTATGAATCTTAGTTTGACCAGATATGAAATTCTGGCTTGTTTTCTTCTTCTTTAAAAATGTTGAATATTTCCCCCAATCTCTTCTGACTTGTAAAGTTTCTGCTGAGAAGTCTGCTGTTAGTCTGATGGGCTTCCCTTTGTAGATGAGCTGCCCCTTCTCTCTAGCTGCCTTTCATATTTTTTCTTTCATTTTGACCTTGGAGAATCTGATAATTATGTATCTGGGGGATCATCGTCTTATGAAGCAGCTTTGGAGTTCTCTGCATTTCCTGAATTTTAACGTTGGCCTCTCTAGCTAGGTTGTTGAAGTTCTCATGGACGATATCCTGAAATATGTTTTCCAAGTTGCTTAGTCTCTCCTTATCTCTTTCAGTGACACAAATGAGTCACATTTTTGGTTTCTTTACATAATCTTATTTCTCAGAGGTTTTGTTCATTCCCTTTTATTCTTTTTTTCTCTATTCTTGTCTGATTGTCATATTTCAGAAAGACAGTTCTCAGCCTCTGAGATTCTTTCCTCTACTTAGTCTATTCTGCTATTAACACTTGTGATTGTATTATGAAATTCTTGCCATGAGTTTTTTAGCACTACCAGGTTGGTTACATTTTTTTCTATACTGGCTACTTTGTCAGCTCCTGCATCATTTTATTGTGGTTTTTAGCTTCCTTGGGTTGGGTTTCAATGTACTCCTGCATCTCAATGATTTTCATTCCTATCCTTATTCTGAATTCTATTTTGGTCATTTCAGCCACTTCAGCACAGTTCAGACCCTTGCTGAAGAGATGGCGTGGTCATTTGGAGGAATGAAGGCACTCTGGCTTTTCGAGTTGTCAGAGTTCTTGCACTGCTCCTTTCTCATCTTTATGGGTTGATGTTCCTTCAATCTTTGAAGCTGCTAACCTTTGAATTTTGTTTTCTATTATCCTATTCGATGACCTTGAGGGTTTGATTATGGTATAAGGTGAATTCATCCAAATGGCTTAGTTTCTGAAAGATTTTAGGGGGCCAATGCTCAGTTCCTGACTCCTAGACTGCATGCTTTAACTCTGGATGACTTTTATAGTGCCCTGTCTTTTTTGTTTTCTGGCCTCTCAATGTTAGGAATCCACTGTGCTGAGTTGTCAGAGGTGCTCCCAGACTGCTAGTCACTACACTCGAGTGGGCACTGTCAGTCAAAGCATTTCATAGTGTGGTGATGGTGTGATCCATCCTCATTTGCACATGCCAGCAGCAGCAGCAGCAGTGCAGGGAGGGGCACACTTGTTTGCTGCAGCAGGGTGCTAGTGGGTGTGGGGGTGCCTGCCTCCATGTGGGTGTTCACAACAGTGGTGGAAGCAACATGGCTCAGTGGGCTGGGCTAGGGTTCCTCCCAGTGACTGTGCACACAGTCACACTGGTAGTGGTATTTGCGTAGGGTTGAGGAACTTGTGGGCACAGGTCTGTGTGCATTCTCAGTGTACTGCAGGCAAGGATGGTCACTCAGGGTCAGGGAGGGTCCACTGGTCCTGTACCTAGTTTCACTCCCATGGCAGTGTTGGTGCAAGATCAGGGCACTGGTGGGGGTGTGGCTCTGTGCCAAACAAGGGTCTGATTGCAATGGCAGCTGCCAGGGTAAGGGGGATGGACTGCACTCCTGCCACAGCAGTGGCAGGTCAGGGTGCATCCACTCACACAAGCTGGTGGAGCAAGGAAGGCAAAACCTACTCATACACTGGCAAAGCAATTTGGGGATTTGCTGTGGCCCCCAGGGAAGCTGCAATGTGAGAGGGAGCAGGCAGGTTGGGGCATGGCTATGGGGGCCACCCTGTTGGAGTTCTCCACTGGTCAGACACTATAGTATGCCAGCCCAGGAGCTATAATGTGGGCCCCAGGGCACCCAAGGCTTTCCTGCATGCAAACACAGCCAAGGTGGGGCCCCAAGAGAGGTCAGAACTAAGGAGTGCTCAGGTCAGACCAGTCCCATCTGATGAGCAAGACTGCCCAGTAGAGTTCAGGTCTGACAGTTCTGCTAGGGTTAAAGTCTCCTACTGGAGCAAGTTGACCCCAAGGGGTTGGGCCATGCTCCACTACAGATGCTCCCACAGCAAATCCTCTGGTATCTACATCAGCTGGCTTGCCGACTCTACCACTTCTCTAAGCAGCTCTGCCTGCCAACTGGTGTGTCTGTGGTGGTCAAGGGGTTTCTTCCTGCAGGGATTCCAGAGGCCCAAGGTAAGAGTACGTTGCTCCCTGCCAGTTCCACTCATCAATTTCCCCAGAGTCATTGGGGACCAGGAATGAGTCCTGATGCACAGTAGCATCGTGCAGGGTTCCCAGTTTCCTTCCCCTTCAGTCCAGCTTCTGCATCTTCCCTCTGACCACTCTCAGTGCCTTCCTGATGAAGATCTGTTAGGAATGCACGAGTGCACCAGTTGTTTCAGCCCCTTGGTAGCAGCTGTTCCACGTGGCAGCATCTAGTTGGCCATCTTGCCTTTTCTCAAGGTAAACTTTTGTTTAAACATCTCCTTTTTCATACTACAACTATTGTTAAAGAATGTGTCACCCAGAGGGATAAATCTATGTAAACAAAGCAAATATTACCAATAAGAAATTCTGTAGCCTCCAATGCCTGATTTCACCCAGGCAGTAAACTCATGGCAAGGCTCTGTGTCTCCTCTATCTATCTATCTTTTTTTTTTTTTTTTTTTTTTTTGAGACAGAGTCTTGCTGTGTTGCCCAGGCTGGAATGCAGTGGAATGATCTCAGTTCACTGCAACCTCCGCTTCTGGGGTTCAAGTGATTTTCATATCTCAGCCTCTTGAGTAGCTGGGATTACAGGCACTCAGCACCACACCTGTTATTTTTTGTATTATTTGTAGACACAGGGTGGGGTTTCACCATGTTGGCCAGGCTGGTCTTGAACTCCTGACCTCAAGTAACCCATCTGCCTTAACCTCCTAAAGTGCTGGGATTACAGGCATGAGCCGCTGCACCCGGCCTGTCTGTCTATCTATCTATCTATCTAATGATTAGAATATTCAAAATTTATTAAAAAGCATGCTGGAAAATTTCACTCTACTGCAAAACACACGATCTTTTTATTTTTCCCATACCCAATAAAAAAGAGCTTGATGAATATTCTCAATTACTTTGTATCTCAGTCTATATCTCAGTTGTATATTTCACATGATTTTAAGAAGAAAGAGATTAAAAGTTTTATTATTATTTCTTATAAATCAATATTGCGTTTTTAGATAAAAGAAATATATATTGGGGTTAGTTAACATTTTATTTTTTCTAATTATTTATTCAGGCCCAGAAAACATTTTCAATAATTTTTCCCAAAATTGCTCTCATTTATCAATTTTTGATCTCCTATTTTATCACTACTGTATGTTTATTAATACTGTTTATTTATTTGGCAAAACTTACAAATAAATGATTAATTAACCTGTAAATAATGCTGTTAACAAAAATTTTTAATAATGTTTATAAGCCCCGTGCTAGGTAGTAGCCTAATGCCTTTTCTTGTTTTTTAATTTCCACTTAACCCTGCTTCCTTCTTGCAATAAGTCATATTCATTCATTCATTAGTGAATAATTGGGGAAAGGAAATCCCATACATCTATCAAAATATACATTTTCAATAATATTTTCCTTTTTCTATTTGATATCTGTTTATAAAAGTGTTTCAGTTTTTGTGATACATTTTATAAAATTATTATAAAATAGTAATATTTATAATGAAAATTATATCTTTGACTACTATTTCAAATTACAATGAAACACTTTACATGTCAAATACATATATAGAAGTAAATTCATAGCTTTTTAAAACTCTTTTGGAAGGTATGCCAGAAAAATATTATAAAGTTTACAGTTGTAGCCATGTGTACAATGATTCAGAGTAATTAAATCCATAAGTAGCAAAATGTATAATATGTAGTTCTGGTATACCAAGATAATTTTGCTAGTCCTATTGCCAGTAAGATATATGCTTTAAGTTGGTATTGCTTTTCTAGAAGTAGGGATGGATATGAATAGAGTGATTTGTGTTTTCAATCCTCTGGTGACCAGTGACCTCCATGTGTTTACATATTTGACAAATGCCCAGGTTGGTCAATTGTTAGCAATAAGGAAAATCTTACATGATTGTGTAAGTATGTTGCCCTAGAACTTGGCCTCCTATTGCACAGAGAGGCTTATTTCTAAGAGAAATGTACCCACTGGGTCTTTCTTGGACAATTCATCATGTATTATTATGCAAAGTAAAAGCTGGCAATAAAAAGCTTGGTTTAAAAAAAAGGAAAGAAAAACAGAGAATTGGATTAGTTTCAATTTGTTTTATTTAACTTGTATTCTGTTATTTCCAAGTTTCTGTTTGGAAAATATGAAATGCCAACATTATATATAATGATGTCATTGCTATAAAAATCATTTTTAAAATTTTTCCTTTGAGCTTTAGTTTAGTTAGTTCTGCAATAAGCTGAATTGAGGCTCTTGAATCAGATCCCAAACAAAAAGTAAGAAAATTGCCCACCATTTTAAATAAAAATTGAGTGTTTATTTTGTTTTGTTTTTCAGTGCCATATATGAAACTAGAAGCAGTTTGTTTAAACATGATCATTTTTATTTGAAAAGTGCATTTCCCCCTAAGATAAGCCTTCACATCAAAAGGAACATTACAAAGTTTCATAAACAATAAAGTCAATCAGTTAATTATTCTTGGACCAGCATATTGACTTCTGGTGAGTTTCTACTAATATGCTTTTAAAAATAACTGGATTGTCTTACTTGCCAAAATACCACTAAAGGAAAACTCTACCAGAAATCGAAAGAAAAAGCTAATGGAAAAATCACAATTTTTAATTGTATAGTATGCATCATTTGGTAAGATTAAGGAATACTGAAAGAGATCTTTTATGTCACTTAAATATAAATTCAGTCTGAATTCATACTCATCTAGGCAGTTAATTCATATAATTGTGAGAAGGAGGAAGTAAAAAGGGAGAGAGAATAAAACCTAAGAAAAGGGTTATTGTGTTTTGGGAGTGAGGAATAGGGCCAGAGGGAATACAGATATTTCCAGGAATCTGTTTCTTTCCTGCCTGAAACATCTATGTCAAGAATGAAGAGCTCCTCACACTGTGCTTATATCTGAAACCCAGAGAATTACTGGAACCCAAGGATCAGAAGAGAATAAAGAGGGATTGAAATCTAGGGGTCATGCAAACTAGAGAGATACAATCCTCAGGTGCAGAAACCAATTTCAGGCTGTGACTACAAGTCATCAGCGTCATAGCAGTCAGAAAGACCTGGAAAGCAAGTGACTCATGCAATTATTTTCTCAGTGAAAACTCGGGTGCATGCACTTGCCAGTTATTGAGTTAAGTTCTAGGTATACAATGAAAAGTAGTAAGCTTTGCCTTCTAAGAGTGCATAATACAGTGGCAGAGACAGACAAGAAAACAGTCACTCACAACATAGGGACCTAAAGGGGATGTCTACAGTGTGCGGGGATTGCAGAAGTGGATATCTTCTCAGCTTTCAGAAAACCATGGGGGTGCTGACCAAAGAAGGTAGGATATCCTGATTGAATTCTGAAAGCTGAATATAATTTAATTATTCAAAAGTGTGGAGGAGAGGGAGGAGCAGGGAACTGGGATCACAAAAGGAGTAAACAATCTATGTAAAAGGTGTAGGGGGAAGACAGCTTAATGCAGGTGAATTGGCTGCAATAGCAGTTTATGCTTTAGGACAATAGGGTGGCAGTGGGGAGATTTTGAGTAGAAAAATAATATATATCATTTGAATTTTCTTGTTAAAATTTCACCTCTGGATGCAGTGTACAGAGAATAGTCAAAGAGAGAAAAAACTGAAGGCAGAAAGATTAGGATATTGTTGAGTTAATTCCTTAGATCTATTTTTCAAAATTTAAGAACCTCAATCTGGGAGTTCTCATCCACGCAGTAGGAACTTTCAATGAGCCATTTATATATACAAGCTTTCTGCCAATCAGGAACTACTTTTAACGAGTTCAGTGTAGATATATATCTTATTCAGCTTGACTGCCATAACAAAATACCATAGGCTGAGTGGCTTCAAGAATAGAAATTTATTTTCTCTCTGTTCTAAGGATAGAAGTTCAAGATCAAGGTGCTGATATAGTTGATTTCTGGTGAGGGCTTTCTTCCTGGCTTGCAGACACGGCTGCCTTCTGGTTATGTGCTCACATAAAGGAGGAAGAGAGAGAAGGAGAAGAGAGGGAGAGAGGGAAAGAGGGAGAGAGATAAAAGAGAAAAGAGAAATACCTGTTGTGTCTTTTTATGATGGTACTCATCTCATCATGAGACCCCCATTCTCATGACCTCATCTAAACCTAACTAATATCCCCAAAGTCCCATCTCCAAATCCATCACATTAAGGGGTTGGGCTTCAACATATGGATCGTGAAGCTGAGGGGAACACAATTCAGGGCATAGCACTTCAGTTGATATATTAGTTATGCAGCTAAAGTCCAAAAGAGTAATCCTCTTCCAGAAGAGTTGCAAATAATCTAGTCCTTTCAATTATGTCATTTTGTAGAAAAGGAGACCCTTGTCTTATTCTTAATCATCTTTAAATATTTTGGTGCTAGAAGATGGTCTCTTCAGATGGTCTCTTATCTTAGAGTGACAGAGTAGAGAATAATAATGTGTGTAATAGTAAACTCCCCTGTAGTTTTGCAATGTGTTGAGCCCAAATAATATAAGTATAGGGCCTATGAAAACACGCAAAAACAGGGACACCGAAGCCTAAGCTGGAAATTGAGGAGATTTTGGTTCATAGATTCAAAAATATAGTTAGATAGAAGGAATAAGTAAGTCCTAGTGTACAGTAGCACACTAGGGTGGCTATACTTAACGATAATTTGTTGTATATTTCAAAATAGCTGGAAGAGAAGATTTGAAATGTCCTCAACACAAAGACATGATAAAAGTTTGAGGTGATGGATATTGCAGTTACCATGATTTGCTCATTACACATTTTTCACCTCAACTCCACTGAGTCCTCTTTGACACCACGTCCTTTTATAATTTCATCCAGGACAGTGCTTTATAAATTGTTTATGAAAGGCAACTCCCCACCCACTTGTAAGTTTTTGAACATCAAACAGGAAAAAAATGCATATATAGATAGTAGCTTTCACCTTTTATTAATCTGTTAATCATCATCTACTTAATAAATAAACATTTTCTGAGCACCTCGCTGTATGAGGTACTTTCCAGATATCTGTGGGGGAGGAAAAGAAAATTTGCACAGCCATAGTTAAGTGTCATTGTACACATTTCCACTGTAACAGTTAAAGGTGCATTCTCTTTCCCTCTTCTGCATTAACAGCATAAGTCTGCATGGAGCTCATATTGACTATTTTCTTGTGAACTAGATAAGCTTCAGCTTGGTTGAGTAGATAACACCACCAAATAAATTCCCTTGGGGATTAAAATGTGTGTCATGTCAGTGACCTAGCATAAACACAGGCGAATGATGACTGCAGGCAAATGGTAAATCTGTATATTTGTTCTCTGAGGCGTACTCTTTGAAAATTTCAAGAATGATCTATCTTAGGAATAGATGTTTCCCTTGAAAGAAAAATGGTACATCTCTAGCAAATAATCAGAGGATACATGAGCATATTATACACACACACACGCACACATATATCTACTACTTCTCATTTCTGAAACAGAAGAATTCTCAAAGGACCATTTTCTGAAACACTAAAATTCTCAAAAAGTTTCCCAGAACAGCACATTACTATAACTTGACACCATGTTTTAGATATTACCCAATAAATGTTTGCAAGGTAGCAATAAACCTTTTTTCTAATAGCAGGCTTCATGCTGTGCTACCAAAGTGCAGAGGAAATGACTGAGCGGAAAGCTCATATACAGTATGCAAAGGCAGCATCAAAGACCTTCCAAGGCCAGTTCATTACAGTACCTCTGAGGAGGTTCAGAGCCTGCCTTGATTCCTTCCTCATTAGAGGTCACTTGCTTCAATCCTGTCTAATAACCCCTAAATATGGAAGCACTCAGCAAGGCCACACTTGAGGTAGTCAGAGATGTTTGGTACCCTGGGTTGAGCAGCTGAAAGTTGGAATGTCTTGCAAGTCTACTTATGATAAAAGTGTCCCTTCTACCTATTTTTCTTGACAGTCCTACAGTTGCTGACATTAGCCAGCTCTGCATGTCCCCAGCTTCAAGTGCCAACTGCAACCCAATATGCTTGAGATTTGAGAATGCCATTTTCTTAAAAGGTTTTAGAAGCATTCAGGCAGAAGTTCACCTTTTAAAAAAAGGAAATAAGTGATTATTATGCAAGCAATTTTCTCTGCATTGGGGCCAAGAGCTTTTCAAGTTAACTGATTTTAATTTGCAAAAAAATTAATGTGACAGTTTGCCTCTTATTCAGGAAAGGGGAGTTTGAAACTGAGACTGAAATTTGAGCTATCATGCTTGGCACAAATGCTTAGAAAAACATATCGCACAGGTTTGAAGCAAGTTCATCTCTGTGGTTCAGGTATATATCTACTGAAGTCAAAGAACTTCACTGCTTTCATTAACTTTGGGCAGACCGTGTGTCACTAATCTGGTTAACAAGATTAGGACCTAAACACACTTGCATGGCTTTATTTTCTACTAGGCTCTAGTTACATTTATAAACATTTACAGTTTCTTTTTACTTAGAGATTGAACTCTTCTAAAACTGAGCTGAAATGATCATTCTGATATTTTTCTTAGATTCACAAGATGTGAAGAAGAATGAAATAAAATAAAAAATGATTTGTGTTTGTTTCTTTATCATGAAACCCTATGCTGAACCCAGATTTTGTAACCCATGCTTTTAGGAGTTATGTCTTATTTGTACCTTGCAATTGGTACAATGTCAGGAATATAGCAGTTGTATAAATCTATATCCTAAATGGAAAAAAAAAAAAAACCCTGCATTTACTATTATGTGTCATTCCCTGACTTATGTGTTCTTCCTTTAAGTGACATTCACCTTACAAGGTGAATCAGTGGGGAGTGTGTTCAGCTGCAAGTGATACAAAATGAGAGTGATCTTAACTCAAAGAGTACCTCAAATATATCTGAATCTGGAGGTAGACAACTGTGAGCATGAATTCAAAGGCATGATGGTTGACATATCTGCAATTGTTTTGATCTTTCCTTAATGATGTTGTTTCACATTGCTAAATGGCAACTAGGCAGCTGAAAGGGAAAAGGAAGGTAACCAGTATGTCAGCTCCCTTTCATCAGCAAATCAAAACTTTTTCCAGAAATGCTTAGCAGATTTATTCTCTTGTCTTCTCAGCCAGAACTGTGTTACTCAGTATCTCTGGCTAGAGGGAGGCTAGGAAAGCAAGAAAACGACTAGATCTGTATGATGGTTCAAAGAAATGGTGATGCGTTGTTTGGATTTGGACACATTTTTCTCTCCAAACAAATTTGGGTTCTGTTTGCAAGGAAAAATCAGGTTAGAAAATGACTATTGAGTGAATACCTAATACTGTTTACTATAGGAAGTTAAAATAAAATTAGAGACCATATATAGCAGGTACCATAACATTAACTAAAACACTGTAAGTGCTGTAAGTGCTTGATAAACAGGATGTATGGTTTATGTGATAATAATGAAGGTAATGTTATCAATGAATAGTAAACATGAAATGTAATGAGCTTGTGAGCATCTATGTATGTTAGTGTAAGTATTTGCTCTGAGGATGTGAGAGGTATGTTTTTATTTGTGAATAAAGGTTCATTAAAAAGCATAAAAGCATCCATCTCTACCAAAAGAGACGAAAATTCATCTTTGGAGCTGACTTCACTTATTTTAGGAAAACAACTGAGTACATGACAAACATATGTATCTTAGTTAGTTTTGGGTATTATAGCAAACTACCATAGACTGGGTAGCTTAAACAACAAACATTTACACTCCTAATTCTGGAGACTGGGAAGCCCAACATTAAGACTCCAGCAGATTCAGTTTCTGGGGAGAAGCCTCTTCAGGTTGCAGATGACCAACTTCTTGCTGTGTCCTCACATGGCAGAAACAGGATGAGAGAGCTCTCTGGGGTCTCTCTCATAAGGGCACTAATCCCATTCATGAAGATGTCACCTTCATGACCTATTTACCTCCCAAAGGCCCCACCTCCCAATGCGAACACATTGGGGCTTGGAATTTCAACATATGGATTGGAGGGGAACACAAACACTCTATAACAATAGTGTTTACATCTACTATTCTGGGATAGCAGGACTCCTTAAGCAGATGGAGTCTTATCATCACTCTCAATAACCACTCTTAAAGGTTTCTGAAGAGGAATGGGCAAACTGGCTTCGGAAGAAAGAATGAGATCTGCAGTCAGGCTCTTTCTCTGTGACATTGAGAGCAATAAAATACGTTTAATTGACTACTGTATCCTGGACAGGTGGCCTAGACTCAGCTTCTAGATCTAGGTTCCTTGAGAGAGAAGAAACTCTGAGTTGATGACAGAACCCCTTTTAAAATTTGGATGCTGGCTGTGGGTTTGCCTGGAGGAAGTGGCTATGCATGGGAGTTGAATGCACAGGTCACTAAGAGCTTGTGCTGAAGTGTGTAAGACATAGTGTTAGAGAAAAAATTGTCCTACCTTGAAGACAGAATCCTGTTTTCACAGTCAAGGAAAAGGTAAGTAACAACTCAGTGGAGTGTTTTACAAATATACAATAAGCAGGATAAACAATCAGCCCTAGAGGAGGCTCCGGGGGGGGGGGGGGGGGATGCGAGGTGAGGGCGATAACTTTCCAGGAGGGTATGCTTAAAGGTTTCATGGAGAAGATTGAGCTTGAGATGAACCACGAATGATAGCTAAGAGTTTCAGAAGTGAGAAAGGGAAAATAATATTCTAGCTGGAAGAAAAACGTGTGGATAAACAGGTGGCTGAGAAAAGGTCTAGTGTATATGAAAAACAGTGAGTGTGTCAGGAGGATTCTCTTAGGGAGTAATGGGAAACGTTTGGAAAGGTAAGTTGACTCCAGAAAGTGAATTCTCTACTGAAGGTTTTGGATTTTTATCCCTTCTGCAGCAGGAAAGCTTTGGAGAGTTTCAATTTCAATTTGAAATGATCAAACAATGTTACTGTGCTGGTAGGATGCAGGATGGAGTGGATTAAATAAATTTAAACCACAGAAATGACTTAGAAGTATACTTTAATACTTCAAATAAAAGAGGTAAAAGCCTGAACTTGGGAGTGACAATAAGAATAAAAAGGAAGGAAACAATGTGAGCAATATTGCGAAGAAAACTTTAAAAAATAAAATGGTTGGGAGTAGTGGCTTACACCTGTAATCCTAACACTTTGGGAGGTGGAGGCGGGCAGATCGCTTGAGCCCAGGAGTTCAAGACCAGCCTGGGCAACATAGTGAAATGTTGTCTCTACAAAAAGGACAAAAATTAGTCGGGTGTGGTGGCCCATGCCTGTAGTCCCATCTACTCTGGAGGCTGAGGTGGGAAGAACACGTGAGCTTGAGGTCGAGGCTGTAGTGAGCTGGGAGCATGCCATTGCACTCCAGCCTGGGCAATAGAACAAGACCTTGTCTCTCACACACACACACACACATTAAACTAAATTATATTAAATTACTTGAAAAGAGAGAAGTAAAAAATGACACTGAGCTTTTGAAACTGGGTGTCCAGAAAATGAGTGAATTTTTGCTTTATCAGTTAAGGTAGACTGTTATGACAATTAAATGCATAGATACAATGAAGTTTACTTGTAGCTTGTGTGACTTTCTTTAGTGAGATGGGTCTCTTCAAGTGGTTCTTCAAGGACTTGAGCTCCTCAACAGTGTGGTTTCTCCAAGATGTGAGGCTTCATTGTCATATGTTTCCAGCCAGCAGAAGAGGAAGGATTGTGGGGGCTGAGCACAGCAGGTTTCTACGAGCCAGTCCTGAAGAAGCACCATTACTTCTGTTCTCAGAACTAACAACAGGGGAGTCTGGGACAGACCATCTAATTCTATTCTGATGAACACCCAGCAAGCAGTCTCTTCCACATTCACTTTATGAAAGGAATATTTATCTTATCGAAATGATTTGTTTTGAAATAAAAAAATACTACATTTGTACCATTTTTCTTTTTCACTCTTTCCGATGTGAAAATTCTTCCTCATCAAAGTTCTTAATTGGCCAATGTCCTATGTATTGCTTATTTTTCAGAAACATATCTATTGCATTAAGTGAGGTGAGCTCACCTAATTTCTCAGTAACTCTTTAGAAGGCCAAGAGTAACAAAGAAAATGATCATGTTGCAAAAAGAATTTTAAGTAAGAAAGGTATATTTGCTCTCTAACTATGGAATTGGATTGGATCTGTTACATATATCTTCTGCTAACTGCCTTTCTAGGCAGTAAAGTTTAAGCGTAACCATGTAACTTGACATTCGAGGTTCTACACACTGTTATCCCAATTTGTTTTTCTGGTCTTTCTCTTCCTCCACTTCCTATGGCATACATCTTCACTGGAAAATAAAGCAGCTTTATTATTGTGTTACTGGAAACCTGTAGAGGAAAAAACAAATTAGATAAGAAATCATTTCACCTTTTATTTCTTATATGCTAGTTATTAAACAGAACCTAGTTTAATTTTAGAAAATAGATGGGATTTTTTGTTGTTGTTGTTGTTGCGATTCTGCATGCAGCACATGTTTTGGGGGCTTACAGAGTGTAGTGGCACCTTTTAAAAAATGACACCTAGTTCACTTTGCTTGGTTTGATTTTGAAGAATCTTTTGCTTTCTACAAGAGATTTGGGGGACGACATTCAGAAGAATATTACAAATGGAATGTGCTTAGAAGCAGTATTGTGTATAGTGTTAGAGACGTCCTATTTCGTTTGTTTGTTTGTTTGTTGTTGTTTTAAGAGACAAGCTCTTGCTGTGTCACCCAGGCTGGAATGAGAAGGCACCTTCTTATCTCACCACAGCCTCAAACTCCTGGGCTCAAGTGATCCTCTTGTCTCAGTCTCCCAACAGGTACACATCACCATTCCCAGCTAGTTTTTTGTAGAGACTCAATCTCACTATGCTGCCCAGACTAGTTTCAAACTCCTGACCTCAATGATCCTCCTGCCTTGGCCTCCCAAAATGCTGGGATTACAGGCATGAGCCACTGCACCAAGCCTTATTTGGTGGTTTCCCTTCTTGGTTTAATGTTGGCACTTCCTCCCTTAACTTCAAGACTTTGGGCAATAACCCCTCCATAATGCTATTTCTATAAAACATACTATTATTTTCACTATTTTTAAAATAATAGAAACTATACTATGTACCTCATAGGTTATAATCAAGAGTAAATGGTATGAGTTAGATGCATAGCATGATATCTGTCACACAGCAAATGCACCATAAATGGGTAAATGTCTGCTATTATTGCTCAGAGAGAATAAAAGGAGGGTGCCTCAAAATGTCTTTAAAATGATCATGAAGAATCTGTATCTTTTCTCACATTCATACAGAACATCCTGTAATTGAAAACCTCGTCCCTACGTCCCTAAGAATGCTGTTACTTATCATTTGTATGGCGATATGAAATGAGAAGTGTCCTTTGGGAGCCTGCCATGTAAGCCCAATGTTACCGACACGGGCAAGATGCACAACAAAGACAAATCAAAATGAAGTCTCCATGCTAAGAATTTACATTAAGTACAGCAAAGGAGATAAATGCTTTTTTTTTTTTTTTTGGTTTACTTCTTGAGACCTCTGGAATGATGAGTTGGCTCATTACATTTTTTTTTTAAAAGGAATCCTATAAGACATTATCCAGAAACTTTTCAATCCAATCTATTTGTGATTGCATCTTTGTTTTCAAAGAAACTATTTTCGGAATTGTTGGTTTAGAGTTCCAGCTCTTAGTGTTGTCAAAATTAACTACTTAGAGATAACTGGACAGGATGTAACTGAGTCAGCTAATGGAACTCATGTGTTGAAGAAAAATTTCTTTACTAAAAAAAAAAAAAAAAAAAAAAAAACAAGGAAGGTTGGGGGTAGGGGAGGCACCCAGAGGAATAATAATGTGATGTAGAATATGCCTTACCACATTGGCATCTGAAAAGGTTTTATATCATCTTCTTTCTTGAAAGGAAATTAAATTGCCGTAAGAGGCTATGCTATCCTAAAATAGTAGCCATCTTTTTGTTTATTTTTAATTAAATTCCATCCAGATAAGGGATCCTCATCTTCCTTCATATGGGCTTTTCGGACTGCCACTGATCCATGTACCACATAAACAAAACACCTTCCAAATTCAATCCATTTAGGATAGCTACTTTTAAAAGCAGTATTTTAAGAATCAGATAACTCCTAATATCTTTTGATAGGGAAAAGGAAATTCCTATTTATTTTAGTGGCTGGAATTATCTCTGAGGCCTGAGAGAAAAGTTACCCCTCAAAGAAGGAGTATTTAATCTAATTCTTTCTGACTACTTGCACTAGGGAACGTAAACAGCTGTTTGTTGTCATTTGAAGGGCTCTGTGACAGCTCCCTACCCTTTAAAATAAGCAAACAAAGAAACAAAAATAAAAAACACTTATATCCATTAGCCCTGCCAAGGTGCTCACAATTCTCACATTCATTCATTCACTTGTTACTGAACACTGATCAGGCATAGGCCACGTGCTAGGCACTGGAAGCACCAACAAGCCCTGTTCTCATAAGCTCACAATCTAACCATATTATGCAAACTTTGGTAGAAGAATACTTTCCAGAGTGTGTTCTGCAAAACAAGTTTACAGTATAATATAAATTGTGATCTGTAAAAAAGGTGAAGACTTCTATGAGCAAATACACTTGAAAAATAAGTTAAAAACCATATAGACAATTTTTATTTCTTGAGTACTTCTCAGCATCTTTAATATGCCCCAGACACCACTGAGTGCATTGTTGAATGCAGAGGGAAGGATAGATGGATGAGGGGGAAGGATGAATGCAGCAGGGTTTGGATAAGACCCTAACTAGAATGACCAGACTTCTTTATCAGCCCTTTCGATTTTTCCCATTATCACTGCATTTCAGTTTGATTGTTGCTCCTACATTTTGCAATAAATGCCAACATTAAGTTTTAGTTTTATCTCTTCATGGGTATCCAGTCCTATATCGTTTTATGTAACTAAGCTGTACCAATTCCCATCACTAGCTCTGCTTGGTGACATTAGGGATAAAGAAAAGGGCATGCGTTTCAGAGTTACAATAGCTTTAGCACACTGACTGGCACTCAATCGAGCCTCAATAAATATTTGTTAAATAAATAAGCAAATATCCGGACTTACATTCCAGCTCTGCCATTTCCTATTTGTTATTCGAACATTCTGAGCCCTAGTTTCGTCAACTGTAACATGGGCCAACGGTATTGATTTTAAAAGAAAGTGATCAATAAATCAGCTGTTTTCACGTCTAGTGGAAGTAAATTTTGCTTTTCTCTTTTGGAACTACAATACCTAAGTTTATATCACTCCTCCTCCCATTTATCTCATGGTTTTAATACATATACTGACTAGGCCACTTTTTCCAAGTGTGGGCTTCGCTATCTGTTCTTGTTTTCTTGTCACCATTAAAACTTTTAGAGAAATGTGAAGGACTAATTCAAAAGTCACTGCAGTCCTCTCTTTCTGGATTCCATCTTTATTCTATAATTATTTAATGAATGCTGAGTATTCTGAAGGTTCTGTGCTAGGCACTTAAGATATGGTAGGCAAGGGTCCTACCTCCATGAATATTAGCAGCATGAGAAGTCAGTGGGACTCAGAATTAAAGAACACTCATTTCTAGGTTTAAAGACCTTTTTGTGTTGGGAATTGGTGGGTTCTTGGTCTGGCTGACTTCAAGAATGAAGCCGCGCACCCTCGCAGTGAGTGTTACAGTCCTTAAAGATGGTGTATTTGCAATTTGTTCCTTCTGATGTTTGGACTCGTTCGGAGTTTCCTGGTGGGTTGGTGGTCTCACTGGCTACAGGAGTGAAGCTGCAGACCTTCGCGGTGACTGTTACAGCTCATACACGTGGCGCGTCTGGAGTTGTTTCTCCTGCCCTGAGTTGTTCATCTCTCCCTGTGGGTTCATGGGTTCGTGATCTCGCTGGCCTCAGGAGAGAAGCTGCAGACCTTCACGGTGAGAGTTAAAGCTCATAGAGACAGTGCGGACTCAGAGTCAGCAGCATCAAGATTTATTGCAAAGAGCCAAAGTACAAAGCTTCCACAGCCTGCAAGGTGATGGCAGTGGGTTGCCGCTACTGCCTGTCAGCCTGCTTTTATTCCCTTATCTGACCCTACCCACATCCTGCTGACTGGTCCATTTTACAGAGAGCCCATTGGTCCATTTTACAGAGAGCTGATTGGTCCATTTTGACAGGTGCTGATTGGTGCGTTTACAAACCTTGAGCTAGACACAGAGCACTGATTGGTGCACTTACAATCCTTTAGCTAGATATAAACGCTCTCTAAGTCCCTGCCAGATTAGCTAGATACAGAGTGCTGACTGGTGCATATATAATCCTCCAGCTAGACATAAAAGTTCTCCAAGTCCCCACCCAGCTGGCTTCACTTAGTGGATCCCTTGCAGGGGCCAGGGTAGAGATGCCTGCCAATTCCAAGCCCCGCACCTGCACTCAGCCTTTGGACGATTGATGGGACCAGGCTCTGCAGAGCCCTGGGGCGGCGCCCATGGGTAGGCTCAGGTGATGCGGGAGCCCATGGCAGGGGCGGGGAGGCGGGGTGGGGCAGCGGAGGGGGGCTGGCGAGGTGGCGGGGTGGTGGGGTGGTGGGGTGGGGGGGACAGGGGAGGAATGGGAGAGGGCTTAAAACTAGAAATCTGTTGTCTCCCAGTTCTAGGGTCTTAAAGATTCAAAGCCAAGATGTGGGCAGGGCCATGTTCCCTCTGGAACTTAAAGTAGATTCTTTCCTTGCCCCTTCCTAGATGTGGGTGATGGCCAGTAATCTCGAGTGTCCTTTGGCTTGCAGCCGAATCACTTCAATCTCTTCCTGTCACCGCATGGTCTTCTCCCTGCGTGCCTGTCTTCACACAGCGTTTATCTCTTCTTTTAAAGGCAACAGTAATTTTTCGTCCATTTTGACAGGTGAATTTTGCTCTGATTAATTCTGCTATTTTTTTAAACAAAATTTTGAGATAGTTTTAGATTTACAGAAAAGCTGAGAAGATAATAAAGTTCCCATATACGCCACACTCCACTCAATGTCTCCTATTACTAATAACTTGTTATTAATGTAGATTTGTCACAACTAATGAACCAATGTTAATAATTAACTAAAATTTTTATTTTATTCAGATTTGCTTAGTTTTTAGCTACTGTTCTTTTTCTGTTCCAGGATACCACATTCGTTTAGTTATTGTCTCCTTAAGCTCCTCTTGGTTGTGACAGTTTCTTAGACCTTCCTTGTTTTTGAGTTCCATGACAGTTTTGAGGAGTACTGGTCAGGGATTTTTGTAGAATGTCCCTCAGCTGGGATTTGCCCAATGTTTTTCTCATGATTATGGTGCAGGACAGGCAGGTCTTAGCCCAGGAGAGTTCTTGGCTTTGCCCAGTAAAGAATTCAAGAGTGAGCTGGTGGTGTTAGACAGCAGTCTTCTATTGAAGGGTACTTCTCCTCGTAGAGTAGGGCCAACTCAAAGACAGTGCACCCAGAATCAGCAACATATGGGCTTTTGGCAACTCTATTTATACTCATGTAAACCCATTTTAATTGTATGCAAATTAAGAGGTTGATCAATGCAAATTGAGGGGTGGGTCATTTAGAACTTTCTAGGGAAGGGGCTGTAACTTCTGGATTGTGTCCACGGAAAGGGGTGGTAACTTCCACGTCATTGCCATGGCATTTGTAAACTGTCGTGGCACTGGTGTGAGTGCCTTATGCTAGTGAGCAATGAGGGCAGTTATGGATCCTTTTTGTTGCCATCTGCTGGTTGCTGCTGGTTTTTTCTCTTCATCCTGTCTGGACCAGATCCTGTTTTGGTCCACAAGGTTGTGACCAGAAAACAAGTCCTGCTGGTCTCCTACCTCAATTAGCCTAGGCTTATGGATTTTTAAGAGGAAGGCTACAGAGGCAAAGTGCCATTTTCAGCTCATTATGCTAAAAGCATGCACTACCAAAATGGTTTGTCACTTACTACTATTAACCTGCACACATGACTGAGATAGTGTCTATCAGATTTCTGGACAAAATACTACTTTTTCCCCTTTCTAAACTATATCGTTTGAAAGAAGTTACTATGCACAGCCCACACCTAAGGAGTGAAGTTATTCTCTACTCTTTGAGGGCAGTGAGTTTACATATATTATTTGGAATTCATTTGTATAGGAAATTTTTCTATTGTCTTCTATTGTTTTTGTTTTGTGAGCCAGCCTTATTAGTATAACCACCATGACTATTAATATCATTATTATTGGACTGAACCAATACTCTAAAATTTAAAACTTTGATAGGAAAAATAGAAACTTGAAAAACAGTCTACGTTAAAGCTGCAAATAGTTTGTTTTAATGGCAGTGGACTTATTTGTCATGCACGGGTAGTAAAGATCATTTAAAATTGAGATCTTTGAGGGTTGTCATTCTAAAGAATTGCCTGTGTAACATTCTGTAAAAGGTTGTCCATGATATAGGCAGTTGTTATGAATGAGAATTGGCAACCAGAACCACTGATGCACTGTAAATAGTATATATTTTTTTCTAAATAAATGTGAATCTAATCCTGAATCAGTTCAATCTGTTATTGTTGGGTCTGACAAAAGTCTTAGAGTTTTAAATACTCCTTTCTGGACACCAGGAATGTGTGTCCTTTGTCCCATCCTGCAGGGGCTCTTCATGACCAGTGGCTTTGCCACCTCAATCCCATAAATGGAACAAGGGAATCTCTGCCAGGGAATCTCTGCCAAAGAATCTGCCAAAGAATCATACGGCAGGGTGCAGCCTTCCAAGGCGTGTGGGGCAGTCATCCCTCCGGGCCTTGCCTTGCACCCAGGGTACTGCCATGAGGCAGTGCTTAATGGCCCCAGGTGCTGACACTGAGTAGACACCATGACCTTTCCTCCTTTACTGTATCAAGAATTCCATTTTTCAACAGGGTCTTGGATACTGTTATTTAAGTTCCCCCTGCCCAGGATACATATTAGGTTTAATTAAGTAATTGCAGCTGACAAAACAAGTAGGACCTGACTTCATCAGCTTCCACATTCTCCCCTGCAGGAATTTTTGGGGCATAGAAATCTAAAATGCCTGGTTACCTATTTGGAATCAGAAAAAAAACAATGGGATCAAACCACAAGTCAAAACCTCAAAAAAAGTTATCCTGCCATTTTCTTTGCATGTAAATTTGTTTCAGCCAAGAAAATGTACTTCCCATCTCAATGTCCTCCACTGAGAGGATGGACCCTAGGTCTCTGTCCAGAGTTGGACAACTCTCATTCACAAATAAAAGATAAAGGGTAGCAGTTCCCATACACAAAGACAACCTATCTATGTGGATATTTCCCTTAGGCTCCCTAGGCCCATTGAAAACTTGAACCTTCCCAGTCCTTTCAGCACTGATTCTAACCCATGCTAGGGGTTCTGCCTCAGTCTGTGTTTGAAGACTAAAAATTTTAAAACATTTTTAGAGCAGTGTTGGGTTAACAGCAAAACTGAACACACAGTACAGAGAGAGTTCCCTTATACTTCCTGCCTCTATACATGCTCAGCGTCCCCAGCTATCAACCTGCTCCATCACAGTGGCACATTTGTTATGACTGATGAGCCTGCATTGATACATCAATATCACCCCAAACTCACAGTTTACGTTAGCGTTCACTCTTGGTGTTGTACTTCCTATGGGGTTGGACAAATGATTAATGCCATGCATCTATCATTATAGTAACATATAAAGTAGTTTCATTGCTCCAAAAATCCTATGTGCTCTGCCTTATTCATTCCTCTCAAAAATCCTATGTGCTGTGCCTATTCATTCCTCTCTCTATCTCCTCTCACCCCTGGCAACCCATGATCCTTTTATTATCTCTAGAAAAGTTTGCCTTTGCTAGAATGTCATGTAGTTGGAATCATACAGCATGGAGCCTTTTCAAATTGGCTTCTTTAATTCAGTAATATGCATTTATGTTTCCCCCATTTTTTTCTTGGCTTGATAGCTCATTTCCTTTTAGCACTGAATAATATTCCATTGTCTGAATGTACTTCAGTTTATGTATCCATTCACCTACTGAAGGACACCTTGGTGGCTTCCAAGTTTTGGCAATTATAACTGAAGCTGCTATAAACATCCAAGGGCAGGTTTCTGTGTGGACATAAGTTCTCAACTCCTTAGGGTAAATATCAAGAAGAGTGATTGTGATTGCTGGCTCATGTGGTAAGAGTATGTTTAGTTTTGTTAAGAAATGGCCAAACCATCTTCCCACTGTTTAGGGATTTTAAAACTGGCAGAAAGTTCAGTTGGTCCTCAACCAATTCTACAGCCATGTCTCTGCATCATCAGAGCCCCTGCACCAGTGATCAGGAGCGAGTTCTCAGGACTATGATGGGTGAGTAGTCAGCCCCACCAGAGCCAGGCAATCATCTCTCAATTAAAAGTCTGGCCTTGAAATCTCCTCTTCCTGATTATTGAGAAAAAGGAATGTTGATGATTGGGCTTGTGCTCTTCAGAGATCAGAGTTGGTGCATGCTGTGGTTCCTCTTTGGGTTTCTGAGCCCCACCCCAACACACACACACACACACACACACACACACACACACACACACACAGAGAGAGAGAGAGAGAGAGAGAGAGAGAGAGAGAGAGAGAGAGAAATGTGCTTTAGCTTCCACATCATTAGCTTACACATTATTTGCTGGACCCAGAGGGTATTTATGGCTGTTTCCCCTGTGAGGCTGGGCAGTGTTCTCTCCTGTTATGTCCTGACTGTGGGGTTAGGGGGTCCAGCCTCTGCACGTGTCCCAGGACATCACTAACAACAGCAGATTAAGGCACATACAGGTAAACAACGTGGAGTGTCTTGCCTTCATTGTATAATTAAGGAGTCTCTGAAAGGAAATATGTGTACAGCTAGCTTCCTGAAGTCTAAAAGTGGTAGTCAGAGTTCTTAATTTCTCTACTACATCCTCATGAACACTACCTGGTAGGCCTGAAGCTGGTGCCAAAACCACAGGGACCAAGTCCCCTTGCTTGGCAAAGGGAACAACTACCTTCACTTCTTCCTCATTCTTTATTATCTACAGAACTTGGGCAAAGTTCACAGTGGAGTAATTTTCAGCAGGGAGAGGACCATAGATCTTGGCAGGAATACTTGGGCAAAGCTCCTGAGGAGAGAAATGGACTTGTGAACTCCAGGAACAGCCATGCCAAGTAACAGATGAAAGTCACTCACAGTGTTAAATATTAATTTGTTACCCCAAAGGCTTCAGAAAAGTCTTGTTGGAACTCAGAAAATTCAGAATTACAGTATTCAAGATTTAATTTCACCAAATAAAGGGTTTGAGGGGATACTACTGTGTGAGTCAAGGTTATAATTTACATATTCACCCTAATAATTTGCACTCTATTTTGATTGCATCCTCTACCTTTTCATAATCCTAAGAAGAGATCATCCTTGTACTGCAAAATCAAGAATATTCTCAATTTCCATATGCTTGTAAACTAGTGGTGGAAGCTGCCCTTGGAAAGTAGAAATCACCCACTCATTACCCTTAATTTTGTAGTCAAACGTTTAGTTCAGAGCGGCTCATACACTGATGGTTTTGCAAATCCCGTGAGCAGCGTACACATAGCCTAATTTTTTTTTTCTCCAGTTACTTGTTTTATAATTTGGTAATGTTGCCATTGTATGAGTCGGTTTGTCATTTGTAATAAAAGTGCTGACCACCTGCAAGAGAAATATTGAAGTATCATGGAAAAACACATTTCAGGAGAAAAAAAAAAAGGCATAATAATTAGAACCACATAGTTTTTCTTACTGTGGCATCTTTTAAAATTTTTTTCTAACCCTATTACTGTAAATTCTGGCTTTCTAAGCTTCAGAGATTACTTTTAAAGGTGAATTTCACATAAGTAGATGTAGCATGCTCTCTCAAAACAGAGTAATTTAAGTCCATTCTGAAACTTTTATTCTTACATCTTAGTTCGTTTAATTTGGAAATATATCAGTTATTTCTAAATGGAGTCTACTTTAAGCAAATACTCCTGAGAAATCTGAACCAGTTGTGAAATTGGAATTTTTAAATAAAAAATTCAAGTGAGAAGTAAACAATTTGCTTGAGATTTGACATGGCCAGTAAACCAGAAATGCCTCCCAGTATGATCTGAAATATTTCACAACTCTGGTGAACAGAGTGTAACCTTTTAATAATGATTTTGACATAAAGGATTAGGCCCAATTTATTAACTAGTTGGGACATCTAATCAATCCAGTTACAGAACTGTCAGAGTTAAATGGCATAAATACAAAATGAATTTTTAGCTATCCAATCCAGTGGCCCATCATGTTTTTCAGGGTAAAAGTCATTGACTTCGCTATAGGAAAACCAGAGCACAAGGGAACAACCTACATGAGAACCCTAGAGAAAACCATGGTGTCAGCCGAAGCTGCATTCATAGCCAGTTCTACCATTTACAAGCACCTGAGGAGGCCATTCAACTTCCTGAAATATCAGATAGATTATTCACAAGATTGTTGAGTTTAAGATGTTTTTACTATTGAAAGTGAGCAATGCTTATGCTGTGTTCATCATATTAATTACAGAATATTCTGCTGATAAAACTCGAGCGCTGACTCCAAAGATGTTTGTTCATCCTCAAAGCCATTGAAAAACATCTAGAGATTCTATTACCCTACAAGGTATATGAGTAGTGCCATGAGATGGATGTGTGACAAAACAGAAGATGAGAAGGAATAAAAGGAGAAGGAGGATAGCAGGAAGGTGAGGGGAGCTTCAGGATGAGTTAGTTTCTTGGAAGAAAAGGTAGATTTAGAGAGTGACTCAAAATAATATAATAAAGAATACTGAAAGAATTGGAAAACCTTACAAAGTTAAAGGATTACTTTATCTTACTTTTAGGTGAGTACTCTTTGTTATTATTCATCAAGTAATCATTCATGTTTTGTGTATTTCTCTTTCACCAACAAAAATTTGATTGTGCCCTTTCAGGATGACAGAGGAGTTTATAACACTGTCTTTCCAAAAGTGGTCAGTCGCTCTAAGCTTTGAGGTTAACACAACCTACGCTGGTTGATCTCTTAAGAAACACCACATACCATTTTCCCCAAGGTTAGCCATCACATTTCCATTTGGAAAATAGTTATTTGTACTATGGTGAATGGCAGTTAGAAGATGCTTTCTGTAAAAGGGCAACTAGTAAATTGTTAAGATTTCTGGAACTTTGTTGGAATTACTTAATTCTGTCATTGTAGTGCAATAGCAGCCACACATCATATATAAATGAATGGAAATAGCTGTGTTCCAATAAAATTTTATGTACAAAAACAGGTTGCTGGCTGGATTTGGCTTTTGGGTCATAGTTAACCAACCCCTGATCTACAGAACCAGGAACTTCGTACCTGGCCTCATAGCTATGAAAATAGCATGAGCCCAACAATTATACAGGAATTAAAAAAAAAAAAAAGAGTATATCTTAAAATAATTAATAATGGGAAAGAAAAAACTGAAAGCCAGGATCAACTTAAAATAATATTCAAGATGCATAAATAACTATTTTTCTTCTGGATAAAATTGTTGGTTGGATGGTTGGGGAGTGGGCTTTTAACTATCTGTGTGTGTGAAGAGACAGCAGAAACTTGATCTTGCTACTCAGACTTCTTAGTAGGATATGGAGTTACAGATCTATGAAAATTCCAGTCACATAAATTTTGCTGTACATATACCAAATATTAGCCATCTTTGGTCATTCACTTACTCAGTTGGTAATGATTTGTTCTTAGTCATTATAAAAATGAAAATCCATGAGCTTGCACATCCCTCCTTCCCAACTATGATGGAGCACGCAATTGTTCATCATTCACAAATCAGGAAAACTCCTGACCATACTTTGAGAAATAGCAGTCTAAACTTTTCCCACCTTGATGTTTTTGCTTACAGAGTTCATTTTGCCTAGAACACTCCACTCTACTCACTCACCCTCTGTTCACGCCTTACTTCTGGCAGCCACATGTACAACACATCATTACTCAGGGCCGAGGAAAACCTTTCTTCTTCATACAGTGTTCTTGGACTTTCTGGCTTTCTGCTCTTACCAACTGGAAGTAATCTACTGGCCCATATCCCCACCCAAAATGTCCATAGAACTGGGCTTCAGCCCACCATGTCCCAGTGTTAGTGACATTCAACTCTGTGTTATGGTTATGTGTCTGTGCTTTCCTAATAAACTCCTTGAAGAGGGTGAATGGGTTTCATTTTGCTGTGGTGATTCACTGTGCTTTGAGCAGTAGATTGAACATAGGCAAATATCAAGTACATAAATGAATTTCTGAGTGAGATATATAAACCCATAATAACCTATTACATCCAGGCTCTATGTCATTTTCCAAACACTAAGACTCTATCCTAATTGTCCAGTGAGACAACTTCATTGCATTGTATATTTACTTGTTTACTAGGTATACATTAATGATGGTCACTTTTGTACAATTACATGGAGTTTATGGAGAAATTATTTGAACATTCTTTAATTAGAACCTCACAATAACCCTGAAAGGATATCAAAGCATGTTGCAAATGAAAATCTGAAGCTCAGAGAGTTTAGCAGCATCACTCAGACATTATACTTAGTAAGTGGTGGAAAATAAATGTGAGGTGTTATGGAAAATAGAAATATTTTCCGTCTCTTTCTCTCTGTCTTCCCTGATCCTTAGAGGTTTTATAAACTTTGAAGTAGAAGACAAATAAATCTTATCCAAGGCAATCTCTTATAAAGTAATACCATTCTTTATTATGTATTATAAATACAGTGTACATTATATATCACTATACACTATAGTATATAATTTACTGTATATGATATATTATTTATAATATATGTTACTTTGACCTTTCTGTCCCTGTTTTTTCTTATACATAAGAGAATAAAAAATATAGCTAACATGTATTGAGGACTTGTTATGGGTATTCTTATAAGCACTCAAAATATATTAACTAACTTAATCCACACAGTAACTGTTACTATTTGTCTTAATCCATTCAAACTACAATAACAAAATGTCATAGACTGGGTAGTGTATCAACAACAGAAATTTATTTCTGGTTGTTCTGATGGCTGGGAAGTCCAAGACAAAGGCACTGATAGACTCTGGTGAGGGCTTGTCTACTGGTTCATAAAGGGCATTTTCTCAATGTGTTCACATGGTGCAAGGGGCAAGGGGCTCCTTTCATGCCTCCCATTTATAAGGACTGCACTTTCATGACTGAATCACCTCTCAAGGCCTTACCTCTAATACCATCACCTTGCTAATGAGGATTTCAACATATGAATCTGGGGCAGATGTAAACATTCAGACCATAGCACCATCAGTATCCCATGTTACAGATGAGGTACAGGCTTAGTGATTTGCCCAAGTTCACAGCTAATTAGTGGCAGAGCTTTGATTCAAAATATAAGCAGTAAGGTGCCAGATCCTGATTCTTCACTTCTATCCTCTACTGGCTCTAACTATAAAGTTAATACAGTTTAAAATCATATATTTTTCTGTGTGATTGTTAGTATAACATCCAGCTCCCTTGACAGACTTAAGCCACCCAAATTTGTTAATCCTCAATTGCCTCACTTGTAGAATGGGGACAATAATAGTAGCACCAACCTCACTGAGTTGTTTTTAAGCTTCAGGGAGAAAGTACATATAAAGAATTTAGTATAGGACCTGGCCATAGGGAATGCTGCATTCAAAGTGGCTCATGAAATTTGTACTTTTAGTGATCAAATGCATTTATTATCCTATAGTTAATTCTGCTACCATTCTGGTCATACCATACAAAGATACCATATTCTATCTAAGTGTGTCATTACGCTTGAGCTATATGATGGATTGCCTAAATTCAGGTAGCCTAAACAGAGAAAAAAAAAAGTTTTTAACTCAGACAAGTAACATGTTTACCATTTCGGGAAAGTTCTGTAGCTCTTGAGATCTCCTTCCGTTGTTGAAGAGTTTTTTCTCCTTACCGTTGTTCTAAAGAACCAACTAAAAATTGTTTTTCTAGTTCTGTGCAGGTGTAAGATCCATACAGTAGAAGCTTCACAAGAAGCTTTCAGGGCTCAGCATGGGAAAATGAACTTAACGTAACTGACAACTGAGTCTTATAAATGAGTGTGTGTGTGTTTGGTTTGGGCTATAGGTAATTTGGGCTTGTTTGCAGAGAAGCTGAGACAAAAGGTGAAACCTAAGATGACCGTTCATATGCATCTAAGCTTCTGACCAAACTAGCTGGCGAATCCGTCCTAAGGGAAAATTAGAAAAGGATTCTGCCATCTAACCGTTTATGTCACTAGGGTTTTTTTCTTTTTTTTTTTTTTTTAAGTTCTTCTCACTTTGTCCTCTCAGTGCTATTGGCTTTCAATTCTGTTCCTCAGAAATGTACTATTTATATTAGAGAAGTTTCATAGGAAAAAAAAATTGTATGACTGAGATTTTGCTTTTGTGGTAGGTGTTTTCAAAGTACTAGCTGTCACCATTGCCACAGTGGCAGCAGCAGGATTATTGATATTAGAGGCAGTAAGGGCCAACATTTATTAGCTGAGGCATGTTTCTAAGACTCCAACATATTTTACATCTCACATAATTACCACAGCAACCCATCAGGTAGGCAGTTTTTTTTTTTTTTTTCTTGAGACAGAGTCTCACTCTGTCACCCAGGCTGCAATGCAGTGGCATGATCTCAACTCACTGCAACCTCTGCCTCCCAGGTTCAAGCAATTCAAGTGCCTCAGCCTCTTGAATAGCTGGGACCATAGGTGTGAGCCACCACACCCAGCTAAATTTTATAGTTTCAGTAGAGATGGGGTTTCGCCACATTGGCCAGGCTGGTCTCGAACTCCTGACCTCAGGTGATCTGCCCTCCTTGGCCTTCAAAGTGCTGGGATTACAGGCGTGAGCCACCGCGCCAGCCCAGGTAGGTACTTTTATATCCTTATTTCACAAATGAAGAAAGATGCTGCTTATCTTGCCCAAAGGCAATATGGCTAGTAAGGAACAAAACTGCGAATCAGATCACTTCACTCTACTACTTCCTAGCCGCATATTATAATAATATGCATCATATTCAAAAATAAGTATCAGCTTTATGCAAATAAGTGTTAAGCATCCACAAGTTTTAAGATTTCCCCTGTGGTCTTATGGACTTTCTAGACATTCTTCATCCTATTAATAAAAAGTCTTCATCAATGTGGTCAAAACTGCCTTCCACATGGTATGTAGCAACTTTTGCATCCATTTATTAAAGAGTAAAAATGTGGAACTCAAATAAAAAAGACTTTCTTACTTTATATATGTCAGGTTCAGTCATATTTGAAACATGGAAAAAATGAATAGGTCTAGAGAGAATAAATAAGAATTTATGGGTTACTGCTTTTGAAAATATCAGGTGGCTTTGTGTGTGAGCTTTTGAATTTTATATGCACACACTTTATAGAAATGTATATTATATATGCAGCCATCCTTTGTGTGCAAATTGAACATTGCTTTCTTAAATGTGAAATGTACTATCTTCACTGAAGTTGCTCTGCAATTTAAAAATATGAAAGTTAGAAGTTGCCCAGCCTTTGCTTCACCTCCAACCTCTCTACAAAGGTATGACAGTGACTCTGATTGTCATTGTTAACCTGCCAGTGTTAGAGAGGCATGACTGGAGAAGAACCTCATCAATCTCCAAGCTCTGCTTCATTCTTTTCCATGATCGTTTCTCCTCCGAGATGAAAAACAGCATTACAATAGTTTCTTGTGTTCATGAGATCAGAAATTTCTGAGAGTTTTGTTTTCCATTTGAATTGTAGTTTAAATTTGTAGGAAAACCAGAAATGGCCAAGTTTTCCGTTTAAGAGATCGCAGCAAAGTTTGTGACACAGAGCAATCTCTAAACACAAACTCCCAAATTAGTTTTTCTTGTAACTTTGGCCCTTAGGCAGGTACCAACTATAAAAATCTATGACCATGATGGCTCTGCGTGGGAACATGCTTTCAAAGATTTCCAGGCCTTCATCTTGCCATGACTGTTGGAAGACTTTTGGCTTCACTGTGAAAGCCATAAAACCATAAAGCAGATCTGAGAAAAACCCACAGCTGCATACATCTGATGACAGTCAAACTGATTTTCCAAAGATAGGGAGTTCAGCAAAACCCAAACTCCATGATGTCAACAATGCTGGACCTTTCCTCCCCCAAGCAGTGGGTATTCAGTGGAAGATTTAATCCATGTGTTCCTGATCTACTTACAGTTATCTCATCAAAATGCCATTTGCATAAGTGTTTCCAAAGTTTCATGAGCTTTTATTTCTCAGTCTCTCACATGGATTCTGGTGGGAGTCGAGTTTTGCCAGGGAAACATGACTCCCAAAGTCTAATTTATTTTCAAAACCAAAAGTTTGTAAATGTTAAGTAGCTACTTTAACACTTGTAACAGACTTCATTCTCAGCAACCGCGTAGCTCATCAGTTAAAGTGTTGTAGAAAAGTGCCCTTTCATCACCACCAAAATTAATGAGACTGGTTCTTTTCCAGTCCTCCTACTTCCTGTATTTTTTGCAGTGCAATCTACAAAACCCAGCCCCTGACCTTAAGGAGCTTACAATTTAATAAGGACGTTGGAAATGGGCACAAATAACTACAGTAGCTTACGATCCTGTAGTAGCTCTCTCTTATATCGAATTAGAATTCAACAGCTTAATATTCAAACAATCATCATCCTCCTTCCACACACAAGTAATTTTTTTCAAACGCATCTTTCAAACAGCATGTGCCTTTTTTCTTTCTCTCCACCTGGCATGTTCTTCCTTTTCTCTTGGTAGTACATTTTCATTTCTCTTCCAAAATTCTGCCCATACTTTTATCGTAGCCTTCCTTCTTATGCATGGATCCTTAGCTGGGTACAGACTAGTATGGCAGGTGAGTGTGTAAAAATTGTGTGCGCATCTGTGTGTGTGTGCGCATGCGTGCATGTGCGTGTGTGTGTGTGTGTTTTCATACTCAGAAATCTGGCCTTATCTAGACCAGATTTGCTGACAATTGTGCCTACCTTACCTTTGTGAGAATGTAAGTATTTTTTGTGTTGCTTAGTGAGACACTTCCAGATTGTCCATCAAACTTTTCATTTTGTGTCACCAAACTCCTTGGTAAGAGAATGAAGCAAAACAGGCTTTCAGAGCTGGAATTAAAGGAGAGAGCAGGAAACTCGAGGAGGAATAGGAGGCAGTATGTAGCCAGCTCGTACTTAGGATCTCACCCACTAATTATGGCACATGTGAGAATACATGAGTCATCTCTGTACTTGAGCATCAAGACTGCATATATCTCTCCTTGGACCATCACATCATGATATCACCCAGTGATCGTTGGGGTGAGAATTTCAGCAGGGCGCAGTGGCTCATGCCTGTAGTCCCAGCTCTTTGGGAGGCTGAGGCAGGAGAATTCCTAGAGGACAGGAGTTCAAGAGTAGCTTGGGCAACTAAGTAAGACCCTGTCTCTACAAAAAATTTAAAAATTAGCTAGGCATGGTGACACACACCTTTGATTCCACTATTTGGGGGGCTGAGGTGAGAGGATGTTTGAACCCAGAAAACTGAGGATGTGGTGAGCTATGATGGCACCACTGCAGTCCAGCCTGGGTGGCAGAGTGAGACCCTGAAAGAAAGGAAAGGAAAGGAAAGGAGAGGAGAGGAGAGGAGAGGAGGAGGAGAGGAGGAGAGGAGGAGAGGAGAAGAGGTGGAAGAAAAGAAAAGAAAAGAAAAGAAAAGAAAAGAAAAGAAAGAAAAGAAAAGAAAAGAAAAGAAAAGAAAGGAAAAGAAAAGGAAAGGAAAGGAAAGGAAAGGAGGAAAGAAGGAAGGAAGGAAGGAAATAAATTTCAGGGCCTATTTTCCTATTGCCCTAGGGTGCCATTTTACATCCCAAGTGGAAGCCAATTTAATCTGAATTTATTAGACCATTCAATAAATATGTATTGAGTGATGAGTTAAAACTGTAACAAATTTAATAGGAAATTCAGTTGTACATGAAGTATGATCCCTGCCCTGAAGAAGCATACAGTTATCTTGTACTTTGAAGCATAGATCCTCAGAAATAGAAAGAACCCCAAAAGTCCAAGTGTCTCATTATTTAAATGAGATAACTCAGATCTAGAGAGTTAATGTGATTACCTTCAGACAACGCTCTTGTCTAGGTCAGACACAGTGGCTCACACCTGAAATCTGAGCACTTTGGGAGGTCAAGTTAGGCAGATCACTTCAGCCGAGGAGTATGAGACCAGCCTGGGCAACATGGTAAAACCTCATCTTTACCAAGAATACAAAAATTAGCTGGATATGATGGTGTGTGCCTATAGTCTTAGCTACTCCAGAGGCTGAGGTGGGAGAACTGCCTTAAGCCCAGGATGTCAAAGTTACAGAGAGTGATGATCTTGCACTCCAACCTGGGTGATAGACAAGATCCTAGCTTAAAAAAAAAAAAAAAAAAAAATCTTTTCTAGAAGCCAGGTTCCGGATTCAATTCTGTGTTTTTTCCATTATGTGATGCTTTGAGAGCTTACTTTGTTTCGCAGTTATTTTTCTTTTTCCCTCCCTAGCTAAATTATAGGTCTCTTAAAGGCAGGAAATAATGTCTGATATTTTTTTTCACATTCAGCCCACCCAAGTATGTTATGCATAATTAGACAGACTTAAGTATTCAGTAAATGTTTGTGGGATGAGCAAGTAAGTAAATTAAGGAATGAATAGGTAGTGCTAACACAAAGCACTAAATGGGAGAGAAAGCTTTGAAAACCCTCATTCTTTCCTATTCCATTGTCTCTGTAGTGATTGCCCTTTGGTTTGTGGCTTAGCAGCTGTCAGTGTGAAAAACATACAGGCTTAGTTGACTCAATACAACTCAAAATGCTAATGTAAACTTAGGTCTCCTTAAAGGAGGTATACTGTCCAAAGTAGGGACATCATAGTTCCACTCTGAACTCTTCTAATGGTCTATATCTAGGTGTAGTTTTTTAATTTAATTTTTTATTAATTTAGTGGTAGAGATGGGGTCTCACTATGTTGCCCAGGCTGGTCTCCAACTCCTAGCCTCAAACAATCCTCCTGCCTTGGTCTCCCAAAGTGTGGGGATTACAGGCATGACCCACTCATGCCCAGGAGGACCTAGGAAGAGTTTCTAAGGGGGCTTTTGACAATAGTCAATCTTGTACAATTGTCTTTAAGAGATACTTAAAGACACTAAATATGCCTTATTTAATTTTGTATACTTCACCTAACAAAGTACTTCTCGCAAAAAGGAACTGGCACTATAATATGCCTAAAGGAGAAAGACTACAGTGGAGAATGGTTCAAATCCACACAGTATGAAGGATGGTTAAGAAACCAGCTGGGGGTATGTGGAAGGACTTTGAATATCCAACGAACTATCATATGGGAAAGGAGTTGGATATATTCTACATGTTGTCAGAGGATACGACTAATAACAAATACTTGTGAATGCTACCCTGACACCGATTTGGATGAATACAAAGTACCTTTTTTGCAATTAGAGAGTTACTTGAAAACAAAAGTGGCTGTCTGCTGAGCTGGAGCATGCCCTGCTGCTGCCGATGTAGAAGCAGGGTCTGGACGACCCCTTGTTGAGGGGATTTGCTGGCCAGATCTTCTTTACAGTGTCTTCAGACCTTGGGCTCTGATGAAGGTGACGGTGTGGCTCTGCCACTGACATGGCACAGTGCCGGGCCTATGCAGCTAATTTCTTCTTCTTCCATGGCCCTTACCTTTATTACCAATTTCTTAGCAATCCATAACTGTCCATGGAAGTTCTTCAGAAGATTATTGAAGTATTTCTCGTTTCTTGCTTGTTCTGGAAAATTACTCTGAGTAAACAATGCGTGTTATTATATACATCCTCTGCTACCCTAACCCAACCTAGTGTTGTTTAAAGGCAATGAGGAAACATCAGATAGTGCCCAATATAGTCAACAGAGTTCAAATCCTTGCCCCAGCAGTTGCCAAGTGGGGGGATTTTCCTAACCTCTCTACCCTGCTTTCCCCAAACTGTACAATAGGGTCAATGATGTTATCGAGCTCAGCAATACGATTGAGGATTAAATAGCATAATGCATGTAGAGTGTTTAAGTACAATGCCTGAAATACAGTAGATGCTCATTGATAGCAACTATATTTCATTGTTAATAAAAGAGACAAATTTCTTTCAGCTGCTTTGATTTAAGAAGACAATACCATTTCCAGACATCTCTTTCCTGGGGCTAAGTATATCAGTATTCTGCCCTGATGGGAAGGAAGAAACTTCATGGGCAGTAAATAGCCAATTTAGAAGCAGGAGAAATATGAGGTAAGCTGAAATGTTACCCCCTGCTGACTTTTTGAAATGCGGATTCATCAATCTCTTTGATGTCCATAGCCACTTCCAATGAACATCTTTCAGCATTTTATTTGCTTTCTTAACCACATCACTTTTCACTGAGTTCAACATTCCTGGAGGATTCAAAGGATCTTGGTACATTCCTCCAAAATGAATTCAGAAGGTAAGTGGAAAGAGAGGGGAAAACATCTTTGAATAGGATCCAGGTTCAGACTGAGGGTAGGAGGAGGTCTGGGGTGGGAGAGTAACAGTGACTCAAAGGGTAACAGTGAATTCAGCTTCAGGATTTCCGTGTGCCAGTCTACTCTGCCAGTGGCCTGATGACTAACCACAACCCAGCAACCCACCCATCTCCTCTGTCTAAATAAGTGGACACGATGGCATTCAGCCTCCTGAAGGGGAAATGGAGGGACCACACAGGATCAGAGGGTCTCCTTAGGAAAGCAGGAATTAAAGGGGTCATCACTTTCAGCCTTCCCTTAATCTGCTGTTTCAGGGAGTCCACATTCATAGTAGAATATTTTCCCTTTCAAAGTTAAGCACTTAGAATAATGCATTTTCAAATGATTAATCAAATCCCAGTAGAAGCAGGCTCACTATGCACTGGTTACTTCAGCCCACTGCATCTTGGGCTGCACTTTCACTACTTGCTCCTGTAAGAGAAAATACTCACACATACAACAAGTTCCATGAAGGGGTGGCAAGGAACAGCCGACACCTTGGATTCATGGTGAGCTGGTTTCTCAAGGCTCAGAAAAGCTGCCCAGGGCCGGTGGAATCTCATCTGTGTGTGCTTCACTTGCACCCCAGATGCAGGACCCTGGAAAGTAGCTGTCTCTGGGTTTTCTTCTCCAGGGATAACATGACCTGCTGGATTAATGTGTTGAAGGACATCCTGTTTCCAGTGGGGACTGGAACAGAGCCTAGGCCTTATCTCAGGATGTTGCATTCCCAGCACATTCTAGTTATTCTTAAGAACTGCAAGTGAGAAAGTGGGAGGACTGGTTTGGTCCAAGGCCATCTGGGGAACTGTCCTGCACCAGATGCAAAATATCACTATCAGAGGCCTTCTTAATACCTGCCTCTAATCCTGGCCTGGCATCACTGAAGCATACATCTTTGTCCAGGAGTCTGTCTTCTTACTAAACCGTACACTCCTTAAGGACAGAAACTGGCTTTTATTTACTTTGTATCCCGAGCAGGGTAGAAATGTACATCAGATATTACATGTTGGCATACTTAACTACATTAAATCCTTCTTCCAGAAAACCATCCTGTGTGCTGGAGGCCAGAAATCTAACAATATTAAGCGTAGTTACACAGACTCCCTGAGAGTCAAGCCACATCTTGAACCAGCTTCTCCAAGCAGATTCACCCAGGTGAGAGCTGAAAAACACAGTATCACGAGGCAGGGCCATGCTCCTGCTGACAAACAAGCACAGTCATGAACACACTTGGCTGTTCTGCAGTTTCCAGGGTCTAGCTACCTGGGTGTCAGCCTGGATCCTGGGCTTCCAGCCCTTCTATTTTGTAAGCACCTAATTACCTCTATTAAGTAGCTTTCTGATGAAATTAGTTCAACTGGTTTTTGTTATCTGCAATTGAACTCTAATTTGGTGCTCATCAAATGTTTGTCGAATGAATGCACTGGGTAAACATTGGTTTACCCACAAGGTTTACCTTAAATCAGTTACTCACACCTGGACTCCTGAAATCACCTGCTGATTCTCAAAGGGGAACAAGGTCCACCTTAAATCAGTTACTCACACCTGGGCTCCTGCAATCACCTGCTGATTCTCAAAGGGGATGATTCATTAACAAGTAAGAGAAAGTTTCTGAGAAATGCCTCCAGTAGAATTCTAAAATGCAGTAAAAGGGAAAAAAAAAGTCACTGTAAAATACTATTCGGAGAAAGAAGTGGCTTTTCGTTCTTACATTTTACCATTATCTAGAAAACTCATGAAGTGGCTTATTTTTGTCACTTAATTCCAATTAAAATAGACTATTGCTGTGTTTTCTAAATGATCACAAAACTACAGGTAGGAAAATATTATTCAAGGTTTACATTCTGAAATAAATGGTTTGTGTGAAGTTGGGGAACTAGCAGAATTATTAGAGTGAACAATTCTTTTTAACCCTCAGATTTGAGTCAAAGACTTGACCTTTGAGAACGTTTATTTAAATGCTATTTATTCTTGTGAATCCCGTAAAAGGCCTGGAGCTTCACTGGATTAACTTAAGGCTTAAACAGTAAGCATCAACCTGAACATTCTGGGGCAAGGCCTGATTCCTAACCATTGAAATGAGCAAGGAAGCAAAGAGCTCTCCTCTGAATTTCTTCGGTGCAAGAACAGCTGTTGGATTCCCCAAGCGAATACATTTCTGTGAAATTATTGCCTTCTTACTGAAGCTTCCTGGCCCAAGACTTATGCCTCTCTACCTGAAAAATGCCTTTTCCCTCAGCAGTGCTGTGATTTTTCAATTTTTAAGGCTGAATGATCAGCACCCCTCCAGTTTAGTTAAGGATTAACTTGGCTAGCCAAGACATTTCTATAATGGATCCATGTGTTGACTGACAAGAAGAGGTGCCATCTAAAAGGAGATTGAAAGAGTCTTACAGGAGAGGGGAGGATTAGTGAGGCCTTTTTGCAATCATGAAACAATCAGCCATGTTCTTAGGAGATTTCACTCTGTTGTAACTGAATGTGATGCTGTACTGGAAAAAATAACAAAGCAGAGTGCTAGGCCTGGGATAATGGTCCAGCTTGTCTAGACCCCATGTCCCCTCATCATGGGAGAAAGCATTTATTCCTTGTCTCTTTCACTCTTTGCTACAATAGATATCAAGTGAGCATGTATGCAGCACACTCTGCGTGGCAGGCACTGGATATTCCTGGGTGAACAAAAGATGCATAGTCATTGATGTCATGGTGATCACAATCAAGTAGGGTGGAGCAGACAATAAACAAAATAAACACATAGATAAAACTGCAAATCCTGCAAGGTCTTATTGGATGCCAGAGATAAATACTTCCACTAAAAGCGTCTTAGACCGTAAAGAGGTTTCAAAACTAAGACATAGGGTGGTTCCAAGAGTGGTCCAGTGACTCAGTGATGCCACTAAGGACCCAGAACTTTCTATCTTCTCACATTCCATCTTCAGCATGATGAACTTTCTACTTCAGTGGCTTTTTGAGATATTTTTCTAAAGACAGTTCCTTCTCCACAAGAAAATTAACAACAGCTGTTAGATAAAAATCAACATTAAATTATTTATAGAAAATTGTTATTAGCCTGCACTTAACTTGTGTCTCTTTGATGGGCTTAGTGTACAATGTTATCTTCTTAATGTTAATAATAGTGAAAGATCAGGCTGGGTGCATCTGATCACTGGGTGCAAAAGATCAGGCTGGGTGCTCACGCCTGTAATCCCAGCACTTTGGGAGGCTGAGGCGGGTGGATCACGAGGTGACGAGTTTGAGACCAGCCTGGCCAACATAGTGAAATCCCGTCTCTACTAAAAATACAAAAAAAATAGCTGGGTGTGGTGGAGCATGCCTGTAGTCCCAACTACTCAGGAGGCTGAAGCAGGAGAATCGCTTGAACCTGGGAGGTAGAGGTTGCAGTGAGCCGAGACCACACCATTGCACTCCAGCCTGGGTGACAGAGTGAGATTCTGTCTCAATAATAATAATAATAATAATAATAATAATAATAATAAAAGATCAGTGACACATCCCACATTCATTGAAAGCATTTGCAATGTCTATTCTCACAGTTTGTTCAAGTACTGCTGTCTATACAGTCTGTACCAGAATGCAATATTGTGAAGAGAACTAGCCCCAATCCTTGTCTACACTCCTTTTCATTCTGCCCCAATGCCATCTCCTATTACAAGAAGCCTCACACATAGACACAGGAACACACTAGCCCATACACCCACACTCCAGTCACAGACTGTACAAGATCAACCATAGTCACTGGTGTGCTTTGGGGTACTCATACCTGTGTGCTGTCTGCTCTTAAAAGAAGACACCTGGGGAAAAGGCCCTCACAGGCCCAGAAGTAGGCTTTGGTCACTTGGACATAAAAGTCTTGGGTTCTAGCTCCCTAGAGGGATAGCCACTTTGTGTCTTTAATGAACTCTAGGTGCCTTTGTATTTGTGGGCCCCCTTTTCCATAAAATAAATCACGAGTTATGTCTTACAACTGTGCTGGTATAGAAATAAATATATTAATATGACGCCAGATATGTTTTCAACCTAAAAGTTCATTTTTTTTTCTGATTTTAGAAGAAATTTTAACATTTTTGTGGCCCCTAATAGTAATAAGGACCCTTGGCACTCCACCTATTGTACCTAAAAGATAAATCTGCCTGCCTGGAGCTTAGTCTTGAAGGGGGAAGGAGCGTGTGCTCTGACTTGGCCTAGAGAGTCATTGCCCCATGGGAAGAGGCAGAGCCAGAGCAGAGCTAGAATTCTGGACCCTTCAGTCACAGGGCTCGGATTTGGGGTTCCTCATCCACCACAAGGCTATGCGTGTTACCATTTCATAATAAACATGTGCACTCACGTGGGCAGTGAATTTTATTATTATGAAGAGCACTGAATTAATACTTGTTCTGCATTTGTGTTACTAAAGATCCCATTCTGGTGGCTCTCCTCCATAAGAGAACAGTTGGCCCTGAAAAATGAAAGAACTTCTAGGGAGTCAAAACAACAGCTCGCAACTTCTAAATAACAATTTTTCCAGGTTCTTTGCTTCAGTGTTTCAAAAAAATAAATCCAAGGGTTTAGTCTGAGATTGGGAACTCTGTTACACTATTTTTTTCTTGATATATTAGACAGCACAGAATTAACCAAGAAGGCCAGGAGAAAACTTGGGGCACCTCTCTTACCTCTAGTGTATACAGAGTGGACTAGGTGTTTAGTGTCATCCTCTGAAGTAGCCGTAGTTTGCTTCTCCTCCTCCCATTCAAATACTTGAAGCTGCTCAGTACTTCTCTCTGGAAAAGACTGGAAGTCTGACCCCACCAGTTAGTAGAAGTCGGAGTGCCACAGGGCTGGGTGAGCTCAGAGCAGGAGCAGGAATGCCACCATCAGCCTGTGGGGCTCTCCCATTCTCACACCATCTTTCCATGTTCTGCCCATCATCCCACCTGTAAAGCATTAATAACTAGGAAATCTTGTTTTCCTTCTCTGCTCCTACCCCACTCCATCCCTCCTAAATGGCTCTCAAATCTTCCACGTCTTCTTCATCTCAAAGCCAGTATCCCAGCTAAGGACCTCCTCTGTCTCTTACCTGAACTCTTGCAATAGACCCATTCCTGGTTTTCCTGACTCTGATCCTTCCTCTCCCTCCCTATATTTCCATATTAAATTGCAATAGAAGGGATCTTACATAGATCTGTGCCACCAGGTACCTCTCCCAAACTGGAGTTCAGGGAAATGTTTCAGTAGATATTAAATATATATTTTATCTTGCCCTCATTGGAACAATCTTTTATTCTATTATTTTTAGGCCATGCAACCATTAAGTCCCTTCTCTCCCTGGTCCCAAAGACACTCTGTTTTATTATTTTATTTTATCTTATCTTATTTTATTTTATTTTTTGAGGAGTCTCAGTTTGTCATCCAGGCTGGAGTGCAGTGGTACAATCTCAGCTCACTGCAACCTCCACCTCCTGGGTTCAAGTGATTATGCTGCCTCAGTCTCCCGAGTAGCTGGGATTATAGATGCCCACCACCACGCCTGGCTAATTTTTGTATTTTTAGTAGAGATGGAGTTTCACCATGTTGGCCATGCTAGTCTCGAACTCCTGACCTCAAGTGATCCAACCTCCTTGGCCTCCCAAAGTGCTGGGATTACAGGTGTGAGCCACCATGCCTGGCCCTCTCTGTCTCTTTTAATTTTAGTGAGGAAAAAAGGACCCCTCTTATAGCAAGAGGCACAGACCCATCAAAGAATTTAATTACCCTTTACTTCCTATCAAATACAATGACGAAAACTATTTAGATATCATTAGCACTATGTTCAGTCCTCATCTGGAGATTTGAGACTTTGGTGGTAATACGTCTATAGTAGACACCCAGAGGGAGCCCATGCCTAGGGTTAGGTATCTATTGGGAATTCCCAGGCTGTCATTCAAGCTAACAGAGGGAACTCTTTTCATTGTATTTCTTAAGGTAGGGTTTTGGGGAAGGGATGGAATCCACGACCTTTGTCCATTTAAAAGGTTGATAAAATATTTTGCATTTAGTTCCTCGTGCAAAGTACCTGCACATGTTTTATTCCTCTTATTGAACATGCAAATAACAAGAAGGACTAAGAGAAGCCTATGACTCTCCATTGTTCTGTAGTAAACAGGAAAACTAGCCACATAGTGTTGCCAGGTTATCATCAGCACCTATTTGGGAAGTTTCTTGGGGATTCCCACACAACAATTATAAACACATTTCTGACTTTGCATTTAAATGTTTTCTCTTCAAACAGATAGAGGGTGAAATTATTCATATTACAGAAAGATGCTTCACAACAGCAAACGATCACAAGGATACTTTCTATGGCATTTGCTCAAGTTTTGTTTCCAGATCACTAAATAGTTCAGCGGAGAAAAAACTAAACTGGGGAGTGTTCTAGGCCACTGTTGATAACATATCCATCCATCAAAAATGAAATTATAATGACAAAGGACATTAGTATGTCAATGGTTCGTTTATATTTTACAATTTTTATTTCTTTAGACAGAAAGCTAAGCACTTGATAACCCTATTAAATCTTTTTCATGCTCTTTCTTGCCTACCCGATATATAAGACCTTTCATCCTGCATGTTCCTTCAACTTTATTTCCCTTTGCTCTCAGACTCACTCAAACTCTATTTTACCTTCAAACTCATTTCTGAACTATTTCCTGTGCTTGCCTTGCTCTACACTCCATTCCACCTATCCCCAGTCCATCCGGCACACCCACCCAACAAACTCATACTCCTGCAAGACTCAGATTGGGCCTCGCTGCTCCATAGGTACTTTTCTGACTTCTGTTGGGTTTACTGAAGTCCTCCTTTATCCCTTCCATATACCTCTATTAGAGCACAGATAACATGGAACTCTTGGTAACCTCCCCAATAGATTACAAGTTTTTTGAGGACCAGAGTTGCCCTCCTCTTTTCATAACCAGTGTGTCCGTGTTCAACACCTCCTCATGAATCACTCCAGTTCAAATCCTGCCTCTTCCATATGTTATCCAACCTCAGCAGCCTAGAATACTCCCTTACATTCCTACTCTCCAAAACAAATGAAACTTCCATAGCACTTGTTTATATTTTGCTTTGTGAACAGTTCTTTTCAAGGAAATGTGCAACACACAGTCCTTATCTTTTAACCACAATATTAGATATATCAAAATAGTTAGAATACTATGGACACTCCTAGGATTGGGCCACACTAAACAGTGGCTATTTCATAAGTGCTTGTTCAGCCTAATGGAATTAGTGTGAAAGAAGAAATAGCAGGGTCTGGCATTGTGGATATATACTGTTGGCACAGCAACCTTGCTGTTGCAAAAGCATATATATTATAACTTATGGCCTTGTGGCTTTTGTGGAATCATCAAATATTTTTCATGATTATATAACAAAATTAAGTTTGAGAAAAGGAATCCCTAAAGGACAAAAGCAAACTAAAAGAAGTAAACCCAACTAGACATTGCTTTATGGCATAACCATATACAGAGAAACTATTTTAATTGTCTTAAGAAGACAAAACTGTCTCTCCCTCTCTCTATATATATACACAAACACACACACACACACAGACACACACATACACACACATACACACACACACACACATACACACACACATACACACATACACACACAGATACACACACAGACACACACACATACACACACATACACACACACACATACATACACACACATACACACACACATACATACAAACACACATATATACACATATATATATACTCAGTGGGTTTTTCCCTAATGATACTAAGAAATTCAAATACACACACACGCACTCTCTCTCTCCTTTCAGTAATCATATTATTGGGAGTGCTATTGGAAGTGTTATTCTAAGATTCATCCATTGGGAATTCCTTATTTTCAGCCTACAAAAAGAAAAAAACATTGTAACATAGATTAGATTAAGCAAAAATTCTATAGTCTTAAATTTGATTTTGAAATATTAGTATGACCTCATAATTTCATCTTTTTAAGAAAAACATATTTACTACCTCTGCCCACTGAAAAATGTCTAAAAGCAAAGGTCAACCCAGGATCAATGTGTATTCCCTAAATACCACGAAGAAATGACTGGCCTCAGGTCTGGGAAGGAAATGTACAAAATGAGCCTGGATCTTCATGTACCACAGAGAAAAGATAACATCAAAGACCGTTGAAAGTGTGTAGAAAGGGCTCAGGAGCCATCCTGAGGAGCCTCTTACTGGCCAGAGATGGGTCCATTTAAATATCAGTAAAGATAATGGCAATAGATTGAAAGACATCAAATATATTTAAATTTCTTAGTTAATAATGGCTATAGAAATAAAAACAAGTGGCTACTTTTGACCAGCGAGTTATTTAACTATTTTGAAAACTGGTAAATAAAGAAAAAAGATTAAGCATTTATTCTGACTTTTCTATATGACCAGTACTTCAAGTCAACCAAGTAATGTATGAGAATTTTCTCTTTATGGAAGGATTCCAGGTAACAAATTTAAAGAGTATGATAGAATACAATATCACCTTTTTGCTACTCCTAATTATATAGTGTATCTAAATAATGATCATCAATCACTGCTGGCTTCACAAAAAGGGAGACAATTAGACATTTTATATGCCCTAATAGAGGCTCACAGCACCATTTGTGAAGCTGGCTTGCCAAGTGAATCCAAGGTGAACGTGATGGAGCCTCTAAATCCAACTAATAATTTGCAGAAAACACATGGGATAGAAAAGCATGATACGTGAAACCACAAGGATCCAATTAGCAAATCCTGACAGTGGGAAATTCTACAGGAAAACAATGTGGTTAAAAAACAAAAGAGTAGGAGGAAAATTGAATCTATACATTAAAAGAAATTTAAATGACATATCAACCAATTTTAGTGTATGGAACTTATTTTGATGCTGATTGAAGATATATAAATGTATCAAAATTATAAGATAATCAGAGACATCTGAACAGAGATTGAACATTAAGAAACTATAGGTAGGATAATGATACTGTGCTCATTTGTAAAAGAATATTTCCATTTTAGAGATAAAGAATTACCATTTTACAGATGAAATAATATGAGGCCTGAGATTTGTTTGAAATAATCCAGGTAAGGGTTGTCCGTGCGTTGATAATTGTTTAAGAAGGAAATTGGTATATGGAGGCTTATTATGCTATTTTCTATATTTTTGCATGTGCTAAATAGTCTACAACGAAGTGTTTTTGAAAAAGATTTTGAATAGCTAATTAGAAGGGTGAGAAAACAAAAGCATAAGACCCAGCTTCTAGAAATAATGCAAAATTAAGACTCAGAAACACTTTCGTAAGGAAAACCCTGCAGCCACCACTAAGTATCATTGGAGTCATCTGTTCTTACAGGAGAGCGAGAGAGAGAGAGAGAGAGACTGCCAGAGAGCACAAGCATACTCTCCACTCATTCCGTCTCAGGAACTTTTGAGGAAAAATCTGGGGAAGATGCCTATGGTTATCAGAGCCTTTCCATAGCTTCAAGGGAGTCTGGAAAGAGGGGGAAAATGATCATCTAGTATTTTCTGTTCCAATTACAAGAGGTTTGCTGTCCCATCCCCACTGCGAAGAATCAAAATGAGAGAAATTCCAAAAATACAGAAAATAATTCAGACATCAAAACACAGAATTGAATGAACAATATTTACCTCCTTGGGCAAGTAGCAACCTCCCTGAGTTTAAGTTTCCTCATCTGGCAAATGATTAAACAACACCATTCTCCCAAGACTGCTTTGAGGACTGAAAGCAATAATGTGTCTATTAAACAGCACAACACAAAAGGTCACTCAGCAATCTTTCCTTCCTCCCTGTCTCTCTGTTTTTCTCCCTCTTCCCTTCCTTCCTTTCCGTTTAACTTCCTATCTCGCTTCAGTTTCTATGTCCTTTGTGTTTTCAGGATAATATTCTATTTACTTAAGGGATACAAAGTAAATAAATGTTTTTGAAACTGAATTAGATCGAATTGGATCCAGATTTTCACAGGAAAAAAAAAGTTTCCTTTTCCCTTAGTTCTTCTTACACACCTGGCTTTGCAGGAAAAGAAATTAGCATTTGGAAACACACATCTGCCTCAGTCACAGGTGAGATATTAATGCATTCCCACATGTCCCAAATCCTCAATCTTTGATCAGTATGATGGGAACTTTCATTGTCCAATAAAGCAAGGGACGGACTCTTTGTTTCATTCAAGTCAGTATTTCTTCTAACGGAAACACACCCCAGGATGAAACAGCCCTGCATTTCCAGCAGCCTCTGGAGCATCAGGTGGCCCTCCAGCCTTTGAATGCTGTGGGCTGGATTGACTCAACCATGGTTAGCTGACTTTTATTTCTTTTCTTCCTTCCTGCTCATTCAATATCATCAACCAGAGAGAAGGAGCTCTGTGTCATAAAAGCGACCACAGCTGAGCCGATCTCTCCCTATGCCAGTCCACGTGGTAATTTGGAAGGGCCCGGGGATATCTGACCTTATAAGAAAGTTTTGTGATTAATGGTGATTTTTATCTTCAGACTTCAAAGACTAACTCATGCAGAGAATGAGCAATCTATAGGTCAGATATCCTACATCCCAGTCATTTTCTTTCGTTGGTCAAGAATTGAGAACTAAACACCGACCAGCTGTAAAAGACATCTATCCAGTCTGCAGAAAAGCCTACTTAATAGGCCCCTGAGGGGAATTGTTTAAAATAATGCTATGCAATTTCTGCAAGAGTTTCTGCTGGAAAAAAAAATGAACAAATGGAAAATTTAACACCTAAATGATTGATACTTTATTCATGAAGCCAGGTTATTATCTTGCCTTTTTCTCTTGTGGATGAGGTATTTTGCAGGTACTTTAAGAAGTCAACCTACCTTTTATTCAGCAATTTATCAAATATTTATTGTGGCTTTTCTTATAAGATACAGTACAGGTCCATGGGGTTATAAGGGTAGAAATAAATGGTGCCCAACACTGAAGGATTTTAATAATAATAATGTTAGCAATGGCAATCATAACTTCTAATGCATCTACTAAGCTTTACTTTTTACAGTGTTTTAATATGTCCTAAGTCATTTTAATAATTCTTATAATTTATTACAATGTGATAACTTTTTCAAGATCATTTTAGCAATATATTGTATTTCATCTCATCTTCTAGTTGATAATATAAGATGCTTAGCCCACTGTGTGCCCAGAAGTACAGTAAGTCCTTACTTATCTTTGACGATAGGTTCTTGGAAACTGGGACTTTAAGTGAAAGCACACATAACAAAAATAGCTTTACCATAGGCTAACCGATCTAAACAAGAGTTAAATTGCTACGGCATATTTCTGGTCACACACACACAAAAAATAACCAAACTTCTAAAGAAAGACCCAAACACTTCTAATACTGAAATAAACATCAAAATAACTTTGAAAGTAATGTGAGCTACACACACATTTAAGAAAGGTTGACAAAAACAAGTAAGATAATAATTTACCCACTTATTCAAGTTCAGGAGCTCAAGCGGCCAGAGCCAATTCTGGTAGCTCAGGGGTACCATGCTGGAACCAGCCCCAGACAGGCCACCATTCTCATTGCAGGGCACACTCATACACAGCAACACTCACTCACACTGGGACCAGTGAGACACACTGATTCATCTGACAGACACAGCTGTGGGTTTTGGGAGGCAACCAGACATGGGGAGGACATGCAAAGTCCACACACACAATGACTTCAGCTAGGAATCCTTTTTTTTTTTTTTCTCATCGACACTTTAAGGAAATGACATTGAACTTAAATGGCATTATTCAAGGACCTGCTGTGTAAGCTCTAGAAATAGTAGAAACCCCTTACCCACATACCTTGTTCCCTTAGGTATAATGAATTTAAAACTACATTTGCATGTTCACACCAAACACTTGTCACATAGCTGTGGCTTTCTATTTTGTGTAGCCAGGAGGATTTCATAACTTAATGAATAATCCAAACAACAACTGCCTGTTTTACCTTGACTTAGTTTCCTCTTTCCTTTGTGTACACAGGTAGAAAAGGCTTAGACTATATGTTTGGTTTGAAGTTTGAAAATCTCAGTTTTTCCCCAACCATCAAAAGTATTTACCTCCCTCCCTTGTCCCACAAGCAACTAAGCCGCTTTCTTGAATTGATTCCCACACCTGTTCATCATAGAACGAAAAAAATTAAAGCAAATAACATATAAAATCTCTCTTCTTCAACAAGGTCTTCTGTTTTGAAATACTGAAACAGTTCCTGTTCTATTATCTCACCAGCTGTGGCCTTTTATCTCCTAAAGGGAATAGCTAACGTCTTACCAGTCAGAGTCATTGTGCTTACGGACGCCATAAATATCTCCTTTAAATCCTACATGATAAATTTCCCACTGATTGGTAAAGCAGATACTGTAACATGCAAAAGGGAGCGGGAGAGGCTTTGATGATGCTAAACTAAGCCCCTGGAGATATCCCAGCCCTCCCTCCAGAATTTTACTTTCCAACAACTGGAGTCAACAAATACGGCAGAAAATGTTGTCTGGATTATCGACTCCCATTATTTTTTTTTAAACTGGATTTCAATGACGGACAACCTAAAATTTACTCATACGGAACACAAGACAGTTGAATTTGTTAAAGGTCCAAATGAGAATGTGTTTCTTGTACAAATCACAATATGCTTTCTAGACCACAACCTAAAAAGGAAGGAAAAAATCCTGTGAATAAAAAATAAAGCAAGGATTTTCAGTTTTGTACATACATTTGAAATGACTTTATCTCTGACTCATGTTCTACTTTATTTTTGATTCTTGGGAAGACCTGTTCCTATACTGTAATTTTTTTTTTTAATAACAAGTTTCCATTTGTAACTATTAGTTGATCTTTCCACAAAATTGGTTTGCTGGAAAGGACAGAGAAAAGAAAGCGCATTCCTGGATCAAATGGAACTGGTGAGTGTGAAAGTCCTTGAACTTGACCAAGCATTGTCAGTTCTCATAGTATGACCAAAAAGAAACTAGATTATTCTTTGTGTTTTTCTTGGTACTCCTAATGAAAGTTTATTCAAATGGGGGGAAAAAATAAACAAGTAGACTGTAGTTATAAGAGAAAAAAGGTGAAAATAAATTATTTTGGTGTTTTTTATTACTTGGAACTTTATTTATGGTAGGATATAGATTTAAGATAGTTTTTTGTTTTGTATTTTATTTGTTTGTTTTATTTTATTTTTAATTATTTGTTGAGACGGAGTTTCGCTCTTGTTGCCCAGGCTGGAGTGCAATGACACGATCTCGGCTCACCACAACCTCTGCCTCCCTGGTTCAAGCAATTCTCCTGCCTCAGCCTCCCGAGTAGCTGGGATTACAGGCATGTGCCACCACGCCCAGCTAATTTTGTATTTTTAGTAGAGACGGGGTTTCTCCATGTTGGTCAGGCTGGTCTCAAACTCCCGACCTCAGGTGATCTGCCTGCCTAGGCCTCCCAAAGTGTTGTGATTACAGGCGTGAGCCACCATGCCCAGCCTTGTTTTGTTTTTATAAGCAACGGACAGTCTTTATAATCTGTGGAACTGGGGTATAATATAAATAATAACATACCCAAAGAAACATCCACTCTGACGCTCAATCCTTTTGTGCCAACCCCACAGGCAGCCAAGAAGCACTTTGACAATGGGGAGAAAGGAACTGAAGCTGCAAGATAAATGAAAGGTAATTGGTAGCTTTGGGGCCGATACAGCAAAGAAGTTCAAAGTGCCTACCTATTTACAGAAATGACTCATTTCTGTAAGTGGCCTAAACCCTATTACCAATTTAATTCATGCCCCCAACACACATATTTGCCTGACCATTCTACCTTAAACAGAATAAGACAGACAAGTTACTATGTATTTCGCTAAGCATTCGAATTTATTAAAGTCTGCACTTTGCTCAGACGAAGGGTTTGTGGTCTTGTCCGCTGGTCCTAGCTGGGAGTTGGAATGTGTTGCTCAGTTAAAATAATATGTCCTCTGTATGTTCTCCTGTAACAACTGGACAGTGTTTTCCTTGGCCAGAGGGGCTGAGCTGTATTCACTGGCTCAAGGACTATAAGGTACCCAGTGGAATGTTTCATGTTTATTGGCTAATGGACTACTACTGAGGACTGAGGGAAACAAACTATAAGCCATTCATGCTCAGTCAAGCCTCCTTGGAGGAGGCGGAATTCCCCCGTGATTGCTGCCACCCTGCTGATTCAACCGCCACTCAGACTGCCATCAGAGGTTACTGGCTCTAGACTGTAAGTTACAGGAAACCTTTCGGCCTCTACTTGGTTATTTATAGAGGAGTTTATAGGATTCTTCCACAACTCGAGGGAGGAAAATCAAACAAATGTCACCTCCTATTATCGTGGCAACTAAGTTCCACTCTGAAAATAGAAGCTGGAACGTTAACCTGTTAACTAGTAAACCAATCCAGTGGTGTGTTTACGTTTTAGCAATACTTTTTACATTTAAAAACAATTATTTCAAACCTTTACCACTCTCAGGAATTTTCCTTGATTAAGCCCACTCCAATATGCACTCTTTGACACCTATTTGCATTGGGCTAATGCTTTAATAATGGACTTCAAGTGCACAGAATTTGATTATTCATAATTATTTATTTATTTCCTTCCTTGATTTCTTCCTTCTTTTACTTCTTCCCCCGGCCCCCATCTCTCTCTCTCTCTCTCTCTCTCTCTTTCATCTTTCACAAATACTAATAAAAAACTGACTATGTACCAGGCATTATTCCAAGATTTTCAACCTTCATAACAACGCTAGGGGGCTAAGTACTCTTGCTAATTCCGTCTTAAAGATGAGAAGACTTGATTTATGATATACTATCATCACTAGTCTAATCATGACTCTATTTTATTTTTTCATTTACCCATTGTATTCCCTGGCTTATTATTTTGTTAGTGATAAAAGTCAACTACCCAACCCAAGAATTTGAACATGAGCAATGTTTACACCTATCTATACAATCCTCCCCATCCCATTACCCCTCTGCATAACCCTGACATGCGGAATTTTGTGTTTATATTATTTTCTTGCATTTTTAAAATGATAATTTTAGCAAATATATGTTTGCTCAAAACTGTTATTGCTTATAAAGACTATCATGCTGTGATCATCTGAGAACCTGCTATCACTAAGCATCATATTATCACATATACCTGTAGTTCATTTATTTTCATTGCAATAAGTTATTCCAGATATACTACAATTTGTTTCCCTCTGGATAGTCATTTACTATCTGCTCTTGTTATTGTAAACACTACTTTTATGAACACTTTTATGTGTTTATCTGGGTGCACAAAGTAATAATTTCCTTTAGTATATACATGTAGAAAATTGTTGGGTCATAGGGTGTGTGAATATTAAACTTTAAAAGATAATGTCAAGTGGTTAACCAATTTATACCAGCACTATATAAGGAATCTGGTTGATCCATATACTTTTCAATTTTGCTGTAGTTTAAATTCTTAATTATTGCCAATAAATAGAGTGTAAAGAGATATCCATTATCTCTTTGATAATGATACTGATTTGTTATTCTATATATTGATTTGTTCAATGTTGCTATAAGACTCAAGATCCTTCCATATGTTTTTAGCTGTATATGTTTCTCCTTCTGTTTCTCCCCTGTAAAGTGTTTATTGTTTTTTTTTTTTTTTTTTGGTCATTCGAGTGGTTTGGCCTTTCCTTATTATTTTATGAGTCTTTACATATGCTTGATACTAAACCTTTCTCAATTATATGTTCCAAATGAATTTTTCTCAGATTGTAGCTTGCTTTTTCATCTTCTTTAAGAATTCTTCTGATGAACAGAATTTCTTAATTTTAATAGTCAAAAATCATAAATCTTTTTCTTTTATGGTTTGTACTTTTTGCTCCTGTTTAAGAAATCCTTCCCTACCCCAAGATTGGAAAGATATCCACCTATATTTTTCTACTAAGTGTTTAAAATTTGCTTTTGACATTTAAGTCCCTAATCCATCTGGAGTTGATTTATGGGTATGGTGTAAGGGTGGGATCCAAATTCATTTTTTTTCCAAGTGGACAACCAGTTTTTCCAGCTCCTTTTATTGAATAATCCCTCTTTTCTCCACTGAAATGCCAGACCATCTCTGCCCTCGTTAAAGTTCCACATATGCATGGATTTATTTCTGGGCTCTCTATTCTATTCCACTGTCCATTTGTCTATACCTGCAGTGTGGTCTTCTGGTAAGAGCGTGGTTCTCAGTCAAAAGTACTGGTCATTTATAACCAAAGGGACTTCAGTATGTCACCTGACCATTCTGTTCAGTTTTCTCTTTCATAACACTTGGATAACAATTTCCTTTCTCATGAGAATGCTGTGAAGACTAAAGGGAAATCTATGATACTGTTTTCTAACCTATAAAATTCTTTGAAATATTTTAGCTTGTTTGTTTCATAAACATTCTCTGTTTCTTTTTTCTTCTTTTTTTTCCCATCTTTCAGAAATCTTTTGGTTATTAGTAACAACAAACCTGACGTGCACTTTAAAAATAGAATTTCATGGCCCAAGTAATTTAAATATTCAGGTGGTAGGGCCCACCTTAGGAGAGGCTTTAAATCTTTTTTCCTTCTCTCTTCCCTGATTCTGGCAATGTCACCTTCATTTTGAGACCTTATGATTCCAACGCAGCTGTCAGGGGCTTCTGGGGCTGCACGAGTCGCTGTTCACATCCAGCTTTAAAACAACCCTCTCCAGAGAGCTCCCAGAGAAGAAAGAGGAAACTTTTTCCCCAGACATCCTGGCCAAAGTTCTCTGACACGTGTCGTATAGGTTTCACCTGGGGCATGTGCTCCATCCTTCTCTAAGCATTAAGCAGACAGTTTGGGATCTGCGGCTGAACTTCCTTCTTCCAAAGCTTAGGAACTGTGTGCAGAGGGTTGAAAATTGGTTATTATTACTGAAAAGAAGCAGAGAATGAATGCTGGGGGATAGGGAGACAGCACCCATAGCAAATGGACATTACATTTTAATTTTAATTTTGAACAAAAGAACACACAGATATGGTGTCAAATCAAGTAGTGCTGAAGAGTTTATAGGGAGAAAAGCAACAGCCACTCTCACCAACACTGGTCTTACTCCAGGGGGAAAATATTTTTAACCCAGTCTGCACTGGACTCTCCCACTGGACTGCTATCCTAACTCTTTAACAATTTAGACTTAATTTCTTTTTGAATTCAGCTTTATACATGCCAGTGCACTTCTACTTCTCCATCCTTACCACTAACTCATTCCAAAGTTTGATGGTAATGCTGTTATTTTAAAATATTTTATTGTTTACCTTTGTGACTTTAAATAATATACTTGTATTTCTTTGCCCATCTATTTTAATTAGTATCTCAACTTTCTTCTCCGAGGAATTTTAGCTAGCTTTTCCATCTCCTCTACCCAGTCTTCGTTCACTTCCTCTTTCTGTCACGTGCATTTTGTCTTTTGCATTATCAAGATTGTGAACATTCATATTGTGTCCCTCAACAATAAATAATACTTTCCTGCTCTGTACATATTACAAGTTGAATTTGCAAAAATTGTTCACCATCGGCTCAAGCTTTGTGCTAACATAATATTTCCTTTCCTGTGGGTCCAGCATTACTCAAAGCAGACCCCTACACTACTCCAAGTAAAATGTCCTTTTCCAGCGAGGTTAAATAGAATCGGTTCGATTGTATTTTTCCAATTATGCTTTTAATTTGTGTGTTATTTGCATAACAACTTTCTCCAACACATTTCATTTTTTAGACATCTCTTTCATGTTTTTTTTGTCTTTTGTCCTCCTACATGTTTTCTCTTTGAGTCTGTTTTGTAGCAGTCATTTTGCAGTTCCCCTTTTCTGCTGTCCTGTGTTGGAGCCATGATCCTCGGAACCTCATGTCTCCCATTTTTTTTTCTTTCCTCCTGTTGCTTCACTATATCTTCAATTATCTTCCTTAAAAGTCATGATTAAAAGGTAAACATTACCCTCCCTTGACTGTCAGAAAAAAAAAATTTATTTTGTTCTCACACCTGATTGATATGTTGGCTCAGAACTTTGAGAGAACATTGCTTCATTTTCCTGTAATATCCAATTGTTTATAAGAAATCTGACATTAATCTGATCCTTATTCCTTTACATATGGCTTGTTTTTCCTGTCCAGAAGATATTATGAACATGCCTTGATCCTAGATGCATTATAATTTAATGAGAATATTTTATATTTCTGATTTTAAATTCATCTTGCTTAACAGTCAGTGAACCCCTTCAATCTGAATATTCTGGGAAGTCTCCTGTGACATTAAAAACCAATCCCCTTCCCCTATTTTCACCATTCATGTTTTAGGTGTCATATGTAGGTGAGTTTGGAACTTGCTTTGGTTTAAAATGTCCCCTCCAAAATTTATATTGAAATTTGATTGCCAGTGTGGTGACATTAATAGATGAGACCTCTAAGAGGTGATTAAGTCATAGGACAAGAGTGGATTAAAGCTGTTATTGCAGTAGTAGGTTAGTTATCTAAGGAGTTCATCCTTTTTTTCTCTCTGTCTCCCATGCTCCTTTGTCTTTGCACTTTCCTTCATGGGATGACACAGTAATAAGGCCCTCACCAGATGACTGAGCAGATGCCAGTGCCATGCCCTTGGACATCCCAGTCTCCAGAACCATAAGCAAAATAAATTTATTTTCTTTATAAATTACCCAGTCTGTAGTCATCTGTTATAGCAGCAGAAAGCAGACTAAGACAGGACCACCTGAATTGGTCTCTCGTTTTGTCTAAATTTTATTTAACCATACATGCAATGAAATGTGCTATTCTAAAGTGTATATACATTTAGACATTCACATAACCACTCTCCAGATAAAGATAGGGAATGCTTCCAGCATCTCAGAAGTCAATAACGTCCTATTTCAAGGTATCGTCAATTGGTTTTGTCTATTCTTGAACTTCTTATAATTATACAGTATACACTCCTATTTGTCTGGCTTCTTTCACTTAACATAATGTCTGTGAGATTCATCTATATGATTTAAAATATCAGTAGTTGTTTTTTTTTAATTGCAGTATAATTTTCCATCTTCCACAATTATTAGACCTCCTGTTGGTGGACACGTTTCCAGTTTGGAGTTATTATGAAAAATGCAAATGTCATCATTCTTACATATGAGTTTTGAGGAATATATTTACTTATTTCTTTTAGGTCTATCTAAAAATGGAATTATTGGGGCTCTATGTTTAACTTTATAAGAAACTGTCAAACGTTTTTCCAAACTGTACCAGTGTACACTCCTGCCATGATACTGTATGAGAATTCCAGTTGTTCAACCACCTTACCAATATGAGTTACTGTCAGTCTTTCAATCTTTTTAATTTTAGCCATTCCAGTGGGTGTAAATGGTATTTCATTATAGATTTGCTTTGTATTTTTCTAATGAGTAATGATGTTGAACATTTTTTCTGTGTGTATGACCCTTTGGATATCCTCTTTTATGAAATTTTTGCTCAGGTGTTTTTTAATGCATTTTAAAATTAAGTTATATGCGTTTTCCCATTGATTTGTAGAAGGTTCTATATATTCTGGACAGAAGTAGTTTTTAGATGTATGTATTATAACTGTCTTCTTGCATGCTGTGGCTTGCCTTTTTTCTTAATGGTGTTTTTACATTAATAGAATTGTTTAAATATAAAGAAGTCAGGTATGGGGGCTCACACCTGTTATCCCAGCACTTTGGGAGGCAGAGGTGGGTAGGTCACCTGAGGTCAGGAATTCGACACCAGCCTGGCCAACATGGTGAAACCCTGTCTCTACTAAAAATACAAAAATTAGCCAGGCATGGTGGTAGGCATGCCTGAAGTCCCAGCTACTCAGGATGCTGAGGCAGGAAAATCACTTGAACCCAGGAGGCAGAGGTTTCAGTGAACCAAGATCACGCCATTGCACTCCAGCCTAGGTGACAGAGCAAGAGTCCATCTAAAATAAATAAATAAACAAACAAATAAATATCTCCGTGTTCCCAATCTTTTCATTTATGATTAGTGCCTATTTAAGAAATATTTTCTAACCCCCAAATTCATGAAGATATTCTTCTATATTTTCATCTAAAACCTTTATTTTAAAAAATTTTTTATATTTAGATTTACAAGCCATTGCACATTAATTTTTGTGTATGATGTGAGACAGGTGTCACTAGCATCTCTTTGATTGAAAAGGCCACTTTCTCCACTGAATTGCGGTACCAGTGTCGCTGAAAACCAACAGACTATATGTGTGTGGGCCTTTTTCTGGACTCTCTATACTGTTCAATTTACTTGTCTAGCCTTGCACCAATACCATACTCCCTTAATTACTATTTTTACTATGAATCTTAAAATCTTTTTTTTTTTTTTTTTTTTTTTTTTTGAGGCAGTCTCAGTGTGTCTCCCAGGCTGGGTGCAGTGGCATTCCTCAGGCGGCTCACTGGCTCCGCCCGGGTTCAAGCCGTCTCCCGCCTCCATTTCCCAAGTAGCTGGGTTCTGAGCACCCTTCACGCTTGGCCCCAGTTTTATTTTTAGTAGAGACGGGGTTTCACCATGTTAGCCAGGATAGTCTCGATCTCCTGACCTTGTGATCCACCCGCCTCGGCCTCCCAAAGTGCTGGGATTACAGGCTTGAGCCACCGCGCCCGGCCTTAAAATCTTATTAAGTGCTGCAATTTCATCTTTTTTTTTTTCAAAATTGTCTTGGCAATTCTGTGAGTTTTATATTTCCATATACACTTTAGAAAAAGCTTGTCAATTTCCACAAAGAAAAAATTTATTGGTATTTGATCAGGATTGCATTGAATCTACAGTTCAGTTAGGGTAGACTTGAGATTTTAACAAAACTGAATTCCTAATCCATAAATATGGCAAATTTTTCTATTAATCTCCAATTACTTTAGACACATTGATTTTCTCTTAGCAATATTGTATATTTTTAAGTCTTACAAAATTTGTATTAAGTTTCTTTCTAGATATTTGGTAATTTTACAGCTATAAGTAATTTTAAGTGGTAATGTAAATTTATTTTTGTTTCCATTTGTTTACCTCTAATGCATAGAAATACTTGAATTTTTATATTGAGCTTGTGGTCAGTGTTCTGTCAAGCTTCACTCATTATTCCTAGCGGCTTTTTTTGCAGTTTAAAAATTGTCTACATTTCTAATTACTTTATCTGTGAATCTTTTTCTGTCACTTTTGCTTATTTACTGGGTGATTTCCTTAGCTTTATTTTCCATGAACTTTTAGCTTTTGTTTTTAACTTTGAGACCCTATCACTTCTCTTTAAAAGCTTTTTCTCATCCTTTGATTTTATTTTTTTAGAATATCTTGCTCTTGCTTTGTGAATACAGTGAAACCTCAAATTAATCAAGTTATATTATCTTTATGTTGCTTTTGTTTTCTGATTTTTCCTCTATGATAAGTTTTATGTTTTTTGAAAAAAAATCTTTCTATTTCATGCCACTTTTTTTATATACCTAGTAATCCTTACTTGTTTATTTATATTTAGGAAATAACTGCTTGGCTAATAAGTATCTCCTCTGCTGCTATGTCTCTTTTTCCTTCAGTCTGTCTTTTGGATGAGAATATTCCTGGCTGCCAGCTGGAGACAGAGCAGAACATGTCAGCTGGTCAGCTTTCCTCTGCTTCAGTGAAGAAGGCAAAGCTCTCAGACTGTTGCCCTTTCTTCTGTAAGAATGTAATGAGAAGGACTTAAACCTGTGATGCCAACATCTACACTAGGCATATTTCAAATACTTCATTCAAGTTCCTTAGCAATAGTAGCATTGCTGCCTGTGCCAGGTAGGGGAGATTGGGAGGAACTATTCCTTATGAACACTCCTTTAGGGAATGCTCTTGTGTTTTCCTCATTTCTAACAGTTTGATCTCTCAAACATATGTACTGCCATTTCTCTGAAGCTCCCTTGTAGCATATGCTGAGCAGTGACTCTCATGCACTGTCTTCCCTCAACATGCTCTACCTAATGTGCTTTCATAGGTATGTTTATTACCTGGTGGTCACTAACCTCCTTATCTATCTTGCTTTGCTTTTGTGTCTATTCTTATATAAATACTAGTATATGTTTGTGTGTGTGTTAGTGTGAACACACACAAGTATATATATGCATATATAGTGCATATTTTATATGTGTAAAAGTATATATGAGGAATATATACAATATTCAGATTTTATATATGTGTGTCTATGTACGTGTGTGTATATATGTATATATGTGTAATTTTTTTATTGGCTACTTGAGAAGAACACAAGTGTAACATAAATCTGCTATCTTGAAGCAGTCTTGAATTTTTTTTTTTTTTTTTTTTTTGCGTAGTACACAGTCAAACTACAAGTTTAATCTTCTTAACATTGGAATCCTGTGGTTTATCATTGTTGTTAGACAATTCTACATGGATCTCATGTTTATGCACAAGGATATTTGTCTAATGAAGAGCCTTGGAAAATAGAGATAGTCTTCTTCTGGAGAAATGGACAGATTTGTTTGCTGTCCAAGATAATAAAGAGAATGCTTATCACCTGGGCAAAAGTTAGGAAGATTTACTAGCCACCTATTATAAAAGATTGGGATTTTCTAAGCTCAATCCCTCAAACTAACCTTCAAGTGGACAGCATCTCCCTGGACTGTTCTGCATCTCTCAGGGGGACTTCAGGGGCAAGGGAAATCACACAAATATGAAGCTCTGCTATCTGCTGTGTCATGCGTAATAAAGTTCTTTGTCTCTGACCCAAGAAACTTGTGTCTTCTACCAGAATTCATGATATTTACATCAGGCTAACTAGCTATTTTGCAAACAGAGTGCAATTTAAGAAGTACATATTGTATACAGGACAGAATATAGAAGGTGGAATTAGTGGTTTCAACTTGTATTATGCTAAATCTTGGTATCTTGGCTAGTCTCAAAGATACCAAGATTTAGTATAAAACAAGTTGAAACCACTAATTCCACCTTCTAAACTTTGGTTGCTATCATTTTGTTTGATCTTGAGAATTTATTGTAACCTTGACATTCACATTCAATCTCTTTTACAGTCATTTTAGAGGGTTTCTAGAGAAATTAGAACTAAACAGATATATTCAAGCTACCATTATTAACTGAAGTCCTACATAAATGCTGTGAAGTTTACATCTTAAACTACAAAAAATGGAAATAGAAACTATTAAAAATTTATTTCAAGCCATGAAAGCTGAAGATGTATGCAGAGAAAGACTTTTTAAAAATTATACATTTTTCACATTTCTGTGAAGCTTTAGTGTTCTTGTCACTTACTGACATTACTTTAGTCTGTTCATTGTTGCTTAAACTCATACAAACTAGTTTGAAATGTTAGTATTTAAGGGGAAAAAAAGGAAAGCATAGGAACAAAACCCAAAAAACTAAATATGTTAAAAGTGGTTTTGTCTGAGTGAAGGAAATAACTTGGGGTGATATTTCCCTATAGTTTTCCAAATTTTTCTATATGCATAGTTTTCAATCATAAAATGTTACAAATTTAATTTTAAGAGTGGGTTAGTAAAGAAGAGACAATTATAAAAATTCAACCTGAGATCAAACACTCACCTAAACCAGTGTCTGGGGAATATAAAATGGTTAATTTAGGCAAAGACCAATTTCCTGCACCATCTTGCCCTCTAACACTTAAATGAAAATTTGTGTTTGCAATATTGACATGAAGGCCCTAAAAATCCTCAGACAACAAAGAAAGATATAGCTATGCTTGCAACATGGGAATTTGCTAAGGGCGTTTTGTAAGGATTATTCAAAAAGTGTTGAAATAATGATTTTCTGACTAACCTGCAATTAACCACAACATTAAGTTAACCCAAGTGTTGCAGTTCCTTCAGAGTTCTGCATAATTACAATCTTCCCACTGTTTCATACTTACCTCCCTAGGATTTTTTTTTCCTAGGGAGTTATTCTATATATTAAATAACCAAACACAGCCCAGTCATTCAAAGCTGAACTTCTTTCCATAATTAAAAAAGTGCTTTAAAAAAACAGCTTCTTTCTGTACTTAAAATAACTGGCTACATGGGAATCTGGCAGAGGACATGTCCCAGTGTCCTGGGCTCATTGAATTACTGTGACCCCAGGAGGTACATTTTTCTTTCTATCATTTTGGAATTCTGATTTTTTTAAATTTTATATTAATTTACTGCTTTAAAAGCACCAGCGATATTCTTGTATATTTCTGTCCCAATCAAAATCTTAATATGTGAGCAGCACTTTGCAAGACACAACACAGGACATACAGAAGAATATAAATTCTATCTTTGAGCTTACCATTCAGAAGCAGAAACCAGATGTAAATATAGCAAACCTTAAAAAAAAAAAAAAAAAAAAAAAGCACGCTGAAGTCTGGACGTGGTGGCTCACGCCTGTCATCCCAGCACTTTGGGAAGCTGAGGTGGGTAGATCACGAGTTCAGAAGATTGAGGTCAGAAGATCGAGGTCATCCTGGCTAACACAGTTCACCCTGTCTGTACGAAAAATACAAAAAATTAGCAAGGCGTGGTGGCACATGCCTGTAATCCCAGCTACTTGGGAGGCTGAGGCAGGAGAATCGCTTGAACCCGGGAGGCGGAGGTTACGTTCAGCCGAGACGGTGCCACTGCACTCCAGCCTGGGGGACAGAGTGAGACTCCATCTCAAAAAAAAATAATAATAAAGAAAAGCACGCTGATGAATTGTAATAGGACCCTTACACAGGAGGAGGAACTGTGTGGGATGGCAGAGTGTAAATGCCCAGGGGAATCAGAATATACAGTCAGGAATTTGAACTATACCCAGCTTTTTGTGGAATGGTGATAAAGGCTCCAGCTTGAGACAAAGTGATTCAGATGTGTCTGGGGACATCTGGCAAAAAAGCAGTGTCAGCACCCAGAATCTTGTCTGCATAAAGACTGAGAAAGTTTCTGGAAGAGAACTGGTCCTGAGAATGATCCAGGAAAGATTAGGTTGACTCAGTAAAAAAGTCTATGTCATGGGATGAGGAAGATGATTCTGAACACAGCAAGTCTGAGATTCATCCCTACCTTAATTCCAATTCAGCTTAGTCTGAGTGTGATGGGAAGCAGAGAGTTCTAAGTAAATGCTGAAGCAGTTTTACTTTGTGACATAAGCAACTCTGCATTGGGATTCCCTCTAGCAGAACTTAACAGAAAGAAAAAGTCTCCCCTGACCACTTTTCCATAGGGTATAAATCATCACACAGCTTTGGTGCCCTGAAGTCACAGCCTGGTTCCTGGCAGAGCTGGCACTGTGTCTGCCATGCCTTGCCAACTGCCTGAGGGTGGTCAGTCAGGAGAAAAGGCCATGTCTTATGGGTCAGTCACAGAGACAAGGTACCTGACAATGGAATAGAGGCAGCATCTGGAGCAGGCTTTTAAACCCTGCACAGCATTAGCAGCATCCATGGGGAGACGGCTGAACCAGTCAAATGTCAAGCCTGGAATAGCAGAAATGTACCAGCCATGCCCCAACTTAAAAACAGCTGTGTCCCACAACAGAAGATCCAACTTATCTGTGGCCATGTGAGAATGTAGGGAAAAACCCTCTGTAGGGGAAAAACTTCCAGGGGTTGAGGGGACCTGTGTCAGCATAAGAGGACATGTGATAATGACATTTGAGTCTTTAATGTTAGCATGCCTCACAGCCATCTGCAAGAAGGAGAGATCTTGAGAAATCTGGGCTATACAATTAGTCATTTCTCAATGCAAGTATAGGAAAGACAGCCTTTAGCTTTGGTGTTCAATATTAGGTTTATAACAAAGCTAAAAATAGGCATGTGTACAAAAATAGTGTCTAAATGCCCCATGTTGATTATCTATTATACAAGGAGCCTTAGAGACTCACAATACTAAGATGTTACAATGACAGAAATCAAGTAGACCAGCCCTCTGATGTTCAAGTATGAGAGTGAGACCCAGAAGAAAGAAAGTCAAGCACTGACTGGTGGTGGAACAGGAAGAAGAACAGAAATCTTCTGACTTTCAGCCCAGGGATCTTTGCATGACACTATAAGGACTCAGGGAGACCAAATGAGAAATAAGCCTGGCCATTTGATTCTAGAAAGTGTTAGCAAATAAATCTTCAGCCATTCTGTACAAATAAAAACAAAGTGGGGAATTTGTGTAAGAATGGTTAAGATGCTCTTTCCTGCAATGTGAATATGTTTAGATATACATTTCTATTGTAAATACCAGGCTTGGTTTCTGGAATAATGCCTTAAAAATTAGAAACACCATTAGAATTAGATTCAGAACAGAAAAAGTTTGCACAACTTTTTGTTTTCTCTAAGGAATGGATGAAGAAAACATGGGGGGTGGGGAATGAAGAAGAGAGGCGTGCAAGCAAAAACAAGAACCAGTATGAGGAATGAAAATATAAGAGGAAGTAAGTAGAGGAGAAAGAGCCACATGAGAATCCTGGAGTGTCTACATGAATGAGACGGGTGGGTAGAACTCCATTCAGAGGACATTGAACATGACGTTCATCTGTTTTAACTGGTGTGATTTACTTGACATAAGTGACAGCCCGAAACGGAAATAATAATCATCTGTCAAACAATTCGTTTGACTGTTTCTTGACTGTCCTGCCTGTTGTTTTCTTTTTTTAACCTAACCTGCCTGTTTCCTTGACCAGTCAAGTCAAAACAGACAACCCGATGTGTACATGTTAACACAAGCTCTCTCTCGAGTTAATGTCTCAGAAGTCTGAGTCATTGCCCTGAGAACCCCTGATTCTAACTATTCTCTTCTTCTAAATTAGAATGGGATGGCCTCTGTTTATATTTTCATTAAATAGAACCACATGATTGCAATCTTGCCACTGGGGGTTGTTAGCAGAGAATTTATTAGCATAAGCCAGTATCCTTGACTGCAGGGCTGCTTGGGTTGCTGGAGTACACCCTTGATTGGCTATTTTTCCTCAAGAGTTCCACTTTAGTGGGTTTCTCCTAGGGGCCTGTGTCTGTATATTGAAGGAGAAAAGAAAAATATGAGTACATCCTTTACATGATCCAGCTGTCTCTGCTACTCCAACCCTCTCTGCTGCATTATCAGAGCTTTCCACGTGAAGTCTGAAGTCTCCACAAAGGAAAAGTAAAAGATTCGCTTTCACTTATCCTGTGAAAATATAATGGACATATTCCTGGGAAGTGGCAGTGGCTTACTAGGTCTCTGGTCCTTTTTCACGTGTAATAATCAAGTTAGAAATTTTCTTAAGGTGTCTTCCTTTTACTTAAAAGGTTGTCTCCTCTGAACTCTCATATACCCTTTGAGGCCCAGCTTAGATGCCACCACCTCCATGATGTTCTCCTCCATTCTTCCCACCCCATCTGAAAACCCACACTTTTTGGATTTGTGTTTCCCTTCTCTGTGTCCTTAGACTCCACTTCTCCATTCCCTGCTTTGTATCATGCTGATGGCATCTACAAATGTGTCAGCTCCCTGCTGCTGGCAATTATGTTTTAACCATCATCATGTTTCTAATAGAGTAATGAATGTTAACTCAAATTGAACTAGCAGAAGGCTAATGGGAAAAGTCTGAGGATGAGGCGAGGAGAAAGGAGGGAGAGGTTATTGGTAGTTGAAAAGAATGTAGAGGGAGAAAGAGGAAAAGACAAGATTGTTTGGTATTACCATGGAAGAGGGTACAGGGTGCTGGAAGGAGCTTGCAGGATAAGACAAGGGGAAGCTCAGAAGGAGGATCACTAAGATGAAGGCAGAACAGAAAGTGGTCAGAAGTCAGTGAAGTGCTGCAGTTAGAGAAAATGCCACCATAATGGTGTGGACAGTAGTTCCTTCCTTGTGGGAAGGGGAGGAAGGTGAGGAGGGCAGGAAGGGCAATCATCTCATCCCAGGCTGCCTCTCCTTCCCATTTCTTCCAGAAGTCTGCCTTGTTGCCCAGGCTTACTAGCCTCTGTGACACCTCGTTATTCTGTCACCAGTCCTCATGCAGAGATTTAAGTCTATTCTTCTCTCCATAGCTCCAGCACCAGAGGAATTCTGAGATTAAATTCCCTGAGTCGGCTCCGTCTTTCAGGTGTAAATAAAACGTGACTGTCCTTAGATTACAGAAGTGTGCAGTTAACATGTATGTGTGGTCTTACTTTTCATCTATGATATAGATATATACACATGACATACAGGGGTGAGATTTTTGACTTTCTATATCCCTTCTCTTAGGTAATCAAATTCGTTATGAAACCTCAGAAAGGATGTTGAGTCTTCAATAACACTGGGAAGGAAGATGTGCTGTTCAGAAGCAAGAAGTGTTGACAGTGTAAACAACAGGCCAATTCCTGGGGTCCTAGGAAGAAAATCAAAAGATAACAAAGAGCAGCCTGTACCAAGAAATCGTCTTTGAGGGTTAATATGGAATAAAAGGTCTTCCCATCCTAAAGAGGCCATCCCTTGATCCCACCCCTCAGTAGTCTCTGTTCTTACTACTTCATTGCCTCCTAACCTCCCAGCCACTTTCCCAAAATTGGAACCACAACGTGGAATTTGGGTTGTGGGTAGTCCCTGATCCTCTTGCTGACAAGGTGTAGGAAGGAAACAGAGGGCGAATCTGTGATTCTGTTCTTTCAGTAAAAGGTGAAAGTCATTTTTAAGATATTTCATAGGCATTATCTTATCTGATTCCTGCAACAATAACCCAGTGAAGACAAAAAGCAACTTTTGTAATCTGTCTTTCTCCATTCAGTTAAAGAAACTCAGAGCCTAAAGGAGTTCTGAGAATTTTCTAAAATCACTCAACTAGTGAGAAGCCAGCCTGGCCTTCTACTACCAAAGGTAGTGAGGCTTTCACCACCTCTTCCTACTTCTTGGTTCACTGATGATGGTTCTATGCTATTAAGATGGAAACTATTTATTGGGTACATTATGGGTCCAACAGGCTTTTGTGAACTGGGCTGACCTGGGGAAGTAACCATCAAACATGACTTTGTTTCATTGGAAAAATTTGTTCTGGGTTCTAAACAGCTGATTTACATACAATATTTTAGTACACAGCTCATTTTAAATTGAGGACTGCTTGTACTAAGCTTCTAACTTCTAAGGATAGAAAGATAGTCCCTTTTATTTTTCCTGTTCTGCTTTTGGAAACTACCAACAAGGGTGCCAATTAGCACCAGATGGGACAGGGACTGTGTGATGTGGAACTCCGACCACTGGGAACTGGAACAAGTCCACTAATGTATTAAGCAATCGAAGAGCCAGAGGTTGGGCAGGCTTCAAATTTGGCACAATGTAAAGTTTGGATTTGCAAAGGCCCAGCTTTATACACAGAATATATCCCTTCTCGACTCACTGCCTATGAACACTAGCAAGGGGAATGGGAATTTAGAACTCTAATATCTTCGAGCCTGTAGACTTTTATTTGCACATTGCCTTTCACTCTGTATCTTTTCTCCATTTTGAACTTGAGCAAATCTTTATGGAATAATTAAGAGGAGGTGTAAATGCTTGTTTATCTTGAAAACTTGGATTTTAAGTCTATAATTCTTACTTAGCTGTGTTTACTTTCTGGATATCTTGATTTTTGAAATTATAACTTTGCATATGTCCAAAGTCAAAGTCAAGAGTAGAAATGAAACATCAGGTTAACTCATACTCAAAGGTAATTGAGATTTAAATGGTATGTGTTTACTAAAAACATAGATAAGTGAAGCAACATGGAAATTTCTGTCAATATTATTCAGATAAATGTCATTTTTTCTCCTCATTTAGCCAGCCATGTGCCTTCAATGCAAATTTGGCTTGCTGAGTTTTGTCACTTACCACTCACGCTGTAATTCATCAGCTTTCCCAGGCAGTGATCTAAATCACCTTGAAGACAGTTGAACACAAGATAAATTGAACGCAGTTTTACCTCAGCTTCATACAGCCTGTATTTAATAGAAATGAAGTTAGGTTTTGCCTATAAAATTAGTGGGTTAGATCTGAGCACTACTTTCCAACTTTTTTTCTTATTATGCCACATATGGAAAATGATATTATTTAATAGCACTCACTGGTCTAAAGAGATAGATAAGATAGCTCATGGCTAGGGGAAAGTGACTGAGGGCTGGAGGTACCCAGATTCTACCCAGCCAAAACAGGACTGGGGGATCAATACCTCAGCACACCTGGATTAGTAGCACAATGTGTTCACATCTACCACTGGGAACACCAGGTTGGAAGTTCTGGAGTAAAACATATTTAAGGACTCTTTGGAGATTCTATGACTTCTTTATATATAATTTCCTGGGACTTGACCACTGATGTGTGATTTGGGTATTATGGTTCAAAACCTTCTAAATCATAAACTGATCCCAGAATGTTTGACTCTTAGTTAACAGCATGGATAAGGCCCCTAATTCAGGGATGACCAACTGTCCCAGTCTGACCAAGAATGAGGGGTTTCCCATGACATGAGACTGTCAGTGCTAAAACTAGGGCAGTCCTGTATAAACCAGGGCAGTTGATATCCTACCTACAATGTATTAAAATCCTTTATTAAGGAAACAAAGAAAAGAGAAGCCAGGGTTTCTGCTTTCAGGGGCTTGATGTTTGTTGTAGTCTTTCTTCCCTGGCCATTGGAACCAGAGGCAGCACCCCTGTGAATTGGTCATAGAGTCCAGGTCATCTATGGTTTAAAAAGCAGAAGGCTATGATTTTTCTTATAAAATGTTTTCCTTTGTAGAGTTGTTTTTGCCAGTTCCAAGAGGAAATAGTGGGCTGAAATCAAGAGGCATGACTGGATGACTAGTACTAAGCAAATGATTCGTGCAAAGATTTCATTGGAAACATTCAGACTCATAACAATAGTAGTTCTGACATGACTACCTCTTGCCTGAGAAACTCATAAACATGACCTCTAGGCTATACTTTTTTTCAGCAGCTGCTGATTCTTTAATTTAATTATAAGCTGCAAGTAAGCTTCTTAAAGAGGCAATGTCTATAGCAAACAGTGTTCAGAGGACACTCTGTTCACAAATTTTATGACAGTCAGCACTGTTGCAATTACATGTTCTAATATGAGATGGGTGGACTGGTGTGGGAGAAATAAGAGCCACCATTCTCCTCCTCCCCCACCCAGACTTAAACCAAAATTGTTTTTGAGGTTCAAAAATATTCACATGACAGCTTTCTATGTTTGGCTGGAGCAGACTAAACTGCAATGCCAAGAAAATGGTTTCTTCTATCTTTAATTCTAATACATATGTCACAGGACCTAAGGGGTGCTCCAGTGCTGGGTCCTCCCTCTCATGCAGAGCTCCTGTTTCATTGTGTTTATTATGCACTTATGTGCACAGAACCAGGCTTTGCACTGAATGAGAAATGAGTAAGATAACAATCTTTGCCCTCAATGTACACACCATGTCGTGAGGGAAAAGCCATCAAAGCAAGTAAGTAATTTTTACACAAAGCAGAATAAAAGAAACAGAATAGAAATGTGAAAACTTAAAAAAGGAAGAAATGGCATGTGAGCTGGTGGCATTTGGCAGGTTTCACAATATCAGTGAAAGGGGTGAAATTTGAAGTTCTAGAAACACACAATAGGAAGTTTTTTTCCCTTGCCATTACCCACCAAGACTAACACACTCTTGCTTGTCGGAGATCCATGTCACACAGAAGCTCTCTTTTCTGAATGAACGTTGACTTTGAAGTCAGACAGATTTGAGTTTGAATTCCATCTGTGTCAGGCATGAACTGTGTGACTCTAGGAAAATTCGTGTCTCTAGATTGATTTTCTACTTTATAAAAGAGAATAACAAAAACCAGTTTTATAAATGTAGAAGAGGTAAGATATGTACATACAGATCTTATACAAATTGGGCAATTTATGAGAGAGAGAGGGAGAGCTACATGTAGTGGGAAGACTTGTACTGTGCTCTCTCATGGTGTATGGCAGCCCCCAGTTCTTTCATTATTAGAGAAACCAACAATACATTTTAAACTTACGGTAAATTAGATGCATTAGAATCTCAGATTCTAAGAATGAAATCCTTAGAATTGAACTAGACTCATTGTTTTAGTATTAATGTCTTTTTCTGCAGGAGATGGTGGAGTTAAAGATGCTGCAAGGAAGGAAGGGAGAAGATGTGTAAGTATGTGGACAGCCAAAACCTGACAAAAAAAGAATGAATATAGTCAGAAAAAGACGCATGTTTCATGTCCTATCTTCCAGTAAAAAGTAGTACATATTTCTCTTTTACATGTGTTTTATTATGTCTTTCGTTACTGATATTTGATCAAATGTAAACAAAATATTCATTGGACATACCAAGCATCACTTATAATGATGCAGCTTTATTCTTGTGTAGAAATTGTTGGAGGGAATTGCAATATGGTTTTGCAACATGTGTAACATTTTGGCACATACCAGTGATAATTTGCAATGATTTTTCCCCTTCATGAATATATTCCAGATATTCATTTGAGACTCTAATATGAGGAGATCAACTTAGGTAACCCAGTGGTTCAGGGTTAGCAGGTTGGATGTGATTATCTCCAAAAGTCAACTCCCCACTCCTGCTTCCTTTAGCCATCTTTTCCACTGCTTATTTCTTCTTACCGTTAGTAATATTTTTTCCCTAATACCTATTTCAGCTCTTCTTCCTCAATAACTAGATGTCTTCAGTAAAGGAAAAAAACCACACTCCCTCTTAAACTACGAAGATAGTATTTTTCCCCCTTTTATACTCAAATAAGAAGAGGAGCCATACAAGGAGTAGAGGTTGGTGGAGGACAGAAGAGATGCAGAGGAAGAAAAGAGAAGGGCAAGCATGGTCTCTATTTCCCTCTTTTTGTTGGCCCACATACTGTTTTCTCCTCCAAGTCTCTGACTAATTACAAATTCACTGTGGGAGGCTGTTGCTCTTTCCACCTGGTTTCCATTGCATGGGAAAGAGATCAGTGCCCAAAACACATTTCAGTGCCTGACATGGAAATGCCAAGAGTTGAGACAACCTACTGAGCAATATTGATAGATAAGCAACAGTCACATCTCTATCAAGTCATTTTTTTTTAAATATCTACATCAATTTCCTTTTGCTAGATGAGTCAAATGCTTACAACTCTAGTTCTCTCATACTTGGCAGAGTAACACTACATTTTTTTTTTCTGGTTAAGAATTCTATGATCTTCAGCAAATTTGCTTGTTCTGTCACTGGCTCCATTTCTTTGGGATTTTTCTCTAAAATTATCACAGTGTTCACTGCCCTCAGTTTCAATGTTGGGTACAATAGGTCTATTATTTTTATGCAATGCTAAAATTTCTTTTTAAAAACCTCTGGGAAATTAACTACTGAATACATCAAATGTGTGGAGAAGGTAACCTACATCCATTCATTCATTTGTTTATTCGTTTACACAACAATATTTAGTTAGCTCCTACTACGTAACCAGCACTGTATGGGCAGTGGGGATACAGCAATGAAGAAAAAGAAAAAATAAATAAATAAAAGACAAAATCCTCTCTATCATGAATTTTACAATGAATATTCTGTGACGAGAGAGACAAAATACAGAACATAATAAACAATTGTATTACACAATACTTCAGAGAACTATACTTAGGTTAACAGAGATGACAGGTGCTGGATGACAGGAGTAGGATTTTTTATAGAATGATCATGGGCATCTGAGAAGGTGATATTGAGGAAAGAATTAAAAGAGGTTAAAGAGCAAACCCAATGGATAGAAAGTAATACTACTATGGGAAAACACCCTGAAGTGGAACATGGTTGTGAGATGATACCAGGTGCGCTGGCTGACTATATTATCTTGGGCTGTATGGAGTCAGGAACATGATTTTACCATAGCACTTGAAAATCAAGCTAATAAAAACATGTTCAAATAAAATATTACTCTATTTCCTTCATGTTAGGCTCAGAAAAATTTTACGCTAAGTGAGATCAGCGTTCCCTCCTTTCAGACTTATCCATTGGTACTACAGAAATACTGTAAACAATATAACTACAGAGCAAGTGTTATGATTGTTCAAAAACATAAATGTTGTTTTGCATTGTAATATAATGAATACACACTGAGTTGTTTGCTTTTGGAAAAAGGTAAATGTTGGAATACATTCTATAAACATTGTTTAAGTTATATTATAAAGTTACATTTTATAGGCAGTTTTACTGGTCTTATAGCCATCAGCCAAAAATCTCAGGTGCTTAGGTCGGTGGAAAAATAAGCTACTGTCTGTAGGGTTTTCAATAAAACAGTCAAAAAAGAGGTTGATGTTAAAGAAAAACTAACATAGAAACTAATATTATTTTAGAGATCCATTTTTTTCTGTTTTACTTTATATTATTCACATTAAAATACTTTATAGGTTTGTTTCTCTCAAAGGATTTAGGTTTTTTCCAAAACCACAACTTGGTCTTCAAAGTTGGGTTTAAATTAAGATTGAAAAAAATATTTTTTAAACTCTTGTAATTTCTAATTATTTTTAATCAAGTCTGACATTTTGCTTATCTATATTTAAAAAAAAAAAAAACTCAATTCATCTACCTAACAAAAAACTACTTGTACTCAAAAGCTATTGAAATAAAATTTTCTTTAAAAATCTCAAAAAAGACATTAATGATAGCAGAAAGGGACTCTTGAATCACCAACAGAAGGAAAACTTACATTTTCAAAGGGGGCTATAAGTAAAACTGATATAGTCATCTTTTTCCAAAACATAGTAGGAGTATAAATTGCAAATAATTAAATTGGGTTTCTAGGCTGAATGATAACTTTTGAGAGCTGACATCTGATCACTGAGCTCACCTATTCAAATAAACGTAGTATTAGTTGGTCTGTTTTTCTTTCATTATATTTAAAGCTAGGAAAATCTAGATGGAATAACCAGTCTCTCTCACTGACAACTTTGTATTTTTCTGCTGCAAATGAGCTCAATTTCCTTTAATCATTTTTTATGTGTTTAAACAAACTCTAAATAAGCTTTATATTTTTAAATATTGACATATACATACCCTTATACACCTAACCCAAGAGAAGATAAAATTAAATTTTAGTAACCTTCTTTATTGAAGCCAACATGGAGTGCCTCCTTCTTCTCCCACAGCAATGTCACGAGGAGAATGACAGCCTCCACAAGATCTGCCCCGAAAGTCTTCTCATCTCTCCACTTCATGAGCCTTACCCCTCTGAGTACCATGTTCTTAAAGTTTCACAAGGGAGCTGGGGCTCGTTTGCTGAAGGAAATCCATACAAGCATGACATTAGCATGTCAGTTTTATCACGATAATCCTCACCAGGGCTTCTCTGGGACAATTACCAAAATGTTCTCAGAGAATAAAGAGAAGCAGGAAGATCATGAGGGCAGACTGGGGAGTGTGATGACTGAGCCAGTAAAATCACGCTAGAGAAAGAGGACCAAAGAGAAAAGTGCACATCAACAGCAAACACTCTCATTCACTTAGACCCGTCATCATGGAGGCTGAAGGACTTCCTGGGCTTGGTCTCAAAGAAGACTGGAGAAATTAAGGCTGGTAGGCACCTGCTTTAGCTAACTAGATACAAACTTGTAAAAATGTTAAACCAAAAAAAAAATGAGTCTTCCTCCACCACAACCCCAGACCACATTCACAGAAATAACTACTGTTCACTATAACAGTAGCTACATCTATAGAATATTGGTATTCTATGCCTATGCAAAGAAGGCATGTGTGTGTGTGTGTGTGTGTGTGTGTGTGTGTGTGTGTGTGTGTGTATAATATACAAGATATGTACATAAATATACATACTTCACGTATATGGGTTCATATATATTCATCTGATATCTAGCTAGCTAGCTAGCTATAGATGTGAAGTATACCCATACCACCCATTGCTGGTGTTATTCTAAAATGACTGTCTCAGAGTTTGTACACATTCTTCTTCGGATTATCTGTATTGCACTAGGGGGGTTGATGGAGAGGGAAAAGGCATCTAAGATAAGAGCAAATACAGAATTGAGCTTTTCTCCCTTGGGAAGGGGCTGAAGAAATTAATATTAAGAAAATTTCAGAGGATATGATTTCTTAAGAGATAGAAAGTAAAAGCATATACCAGGGGAGAGGAGCAAAACTAACATCTGTGGCTTAGACATGAAATTGTGGCCTTTGCTGATCTCTCTACTGCTCAGGATGCAGGCACATCATCAAAGGCAAGAGATCCAGACTTCCAGGAATGAAACAACAGCAAACAACCAGTGGCTCACCGTGACACTGGAAATGGCTGTGAGGAATGTAGAATGCTGAGAGTCAACTGTCCAATGGGTGAATGTGGGAAAGAACTAAGACAACCCCTCAATTTCCCAAATATGCCAGAGGAAAGCCTCCCTTGGGGAATGGCTGATGCTTGGAATATAGATGCCATGTATAATTATTTAGTTCACAAATTGGGGTCAGTTTGACATTATATCGTAAGCTGTAAGGAGAAGAAATCTTCTTACCTCTCTACATTCCTAATTTGGCTATAAATGTGGTGTGCTGCAGGCAAGTCACATTGGCACATGAGAGCAGACTGTTAAATTCTCAGAAATTTTGTAAACCAGTTGTTAAACACAGGCATCATTAAAAATTAAAGTATATAAACTTTCAAATAAATAAATTTTATCAAAAACAAAAATATATTTTTCAAAACTCAACACTTCCTAATTATTATCATTTTACTACCATCTATGCTCTTGAAGTTATTTTTACCTATTGTATGGGTGTAATGGAAACAATATGTCCACCTCCCTTTCCCTTTGCCTTTAGTTGCATCACATTGATAGCTGGACATTGGCTAAGGTGGAGGCATTAATAACACAAAAACTGGCAAACACCACAAATCAGGACCTCATTTGTTCTCCTGATTGTCTACACCACTGGTTCTCAACCAAGGTGAAGTTCGCCCCTCAAATGCCTAACATTTGGCAATGTCTGGATAAAGTTTTGGTTCTTCCAACTGAGGATTACTACTAGTATCTAGAGGGTAGAGACCATGGATGCTGCTAAATACCCTATAATTCACAGGATAACTGTATTAGTCTGTTCTCACATTGCTAATAAAGACATACTTGAAACTGGATTATTTATAAAGGAAAGAGGTTTAATTGATTCACTGTTTCACATGGCTGGTAGACCTCACAATCATGGCAGAAGGTGAATGAGAAGCAAAGCCACATCTTACATGGCTGCAGGCAAGGCAGCGTGTGCAGCGGAACTCCCATTTATAAAACCATCAAATCTCATGAGACTTATTCCCTATCACGAGCACAGTATGGGGGAAACTGCCCCTATGATTCAATTATCTCCATCTGGCCCTGCCCTTGACACATAAGGATTATTACAGTTCAAGGTGAGATTTGGGTGGGAACACAGCCAAACCATATCAACAACCTCCCATAACAAAGAATTATTCAGCTCCAAATGGCAGTAGTGCTAAGGGTGAGGAACCCTGGTCTAGACCCAATAAAGTGATATGGAAAATGTTAACAGTGCAGATTAAAGTATCATGTCTGTCCTGGTTACATTGGCCTATGTCTGCCCTCCTTTCCTATCATCACAGGCAACTTTAGCTAGCCTTCTGTCTTCAGAATTTTCCAGGCAAAGGCAGGTATAACTTTCTCAATTATCAAATATCCCCAAGCCTAACAGAACCCACCTCAGGTGCTCTGGAGTGATCTCTCACCATGCTTCACTCCTGTACCACAATAGTATCTGACCCATGACTCCACCTGTTGCTCTTGGGACCTTTCTGACTTATTTGGTGGAGGGAGCAACATTAACATTCTCTTTTTCTGTGAATTACCTCCAAATATAGCCTCCTCTAATAAATCTCTGTCTTCTGCCTTCTATTGTATATTCTGGAATTAACTAATAGGATATGGGTCTCAGGACTAGCTTTGCGATCTCATGGTAAATCTTGGAAGTTTATGTTAAGAGTGTGCATATTTAGAACTCACTGCTCTCAGCTTTGGGGATTCAACTGAAACTTTAAATAACAGAAAAATTCTAAGGCAACAACCTATTCTATATTCTTGAAGAGTCCCATTGCAAGAGCTGGACAAAAGCAGACTCTGTTTATAGAAAACCATTGATCAAAACTGAAACAAGTCTGATGTTCAGTGTGAAACTATACAGCGGACCACAAACCGGGCCTCTAAAGTTGTGCAGCTCCACCTGGGAGTGGCTGATGGGATTCAAACTCTTCAAAGTTCCAAAGGGATTCTCTGACCTTTAGTATTTGGACAGACAGAAAGACATTGTGCAGATAGAAGGCCCATGGATAGAAACCGACTAGGCATTGTGGGTTGGGTTCACTTACTGGAAAATTTAGGCAAACAGATTCAGTGATTCTAATAGGCCAATCAATCATCCACACGAGTAAGAACTTCACACTGGCAGAGGCTAAGTCTGGATGACCTGTTCCATGTGGTCACCTCCCCTTGCCTTCTCCCATGCACTGTCATGGACCTCCAATCAGAGCTTCATGCTCCATCCACCTCAGTCCACACAGAGGTCTCTAACAGCCAAATGTTAGTTTTCTTTGAAGAACCTTAAAAAGTGGCTACTTGCACAAGCTTCTTAAAGTCTAACAAAATCAAATAATTGAAATAGTAGAGAATAAAGTGAGTGGATTCGAAAAATCCACATCCCCCAAGAAAGAAATCCCATGAGTCAACAATCTGAGAAAATGAAAACCAGAACGAAACAAGTAAACACGTTCTTCTTCCTTGTATGCAAAATTTAAGTAGTTTGTCACTTTCTTCCAGAAGGCACTTTACATAGTAGCCTTTGGTAACTGCTGACTTTACAGAGAGATTTATTGGAGGTAGAAAAGCTGTAGTCACTGCCTTGCCAAAGCAGTAAACATAAGGGATTTACTTTCCACAACAATTTACTTTTCTATTTTAAAAAATACTTCAGGAAGGATGTACATTCAAAGAATATTTAATGGAAATGAGTAAAAGGGGCTGATTATAAGTTTGGGAACTCAAAAGATACCACATATTAAACAGAAAATTACTGTCAAAAATTGTCCCACATGTGGAACTGTATAAACATAAGTCATTGTAAGTTAAAAACTACCTTATTCCTTGCTACAATAACCAAAAGGGACTCAACAGACATATAAATTTCTTCTTATATGGTGATTACCTCACTGTCACTCCTTTACCTTGCTCTGGAGGTGCAAAAAAAACCAAGGCCAGCTGGGCGCAGTGGCTCATGCCTGTAATCCCAGCACTTTGGGAGGCCGAGGTGGGCAGATCAGGAGGTCAGGAGATTGAGACCATCCTGTCTAACACAGTGAAACCCTGTCTCTACTAAAAATACAAAAATTTAACCGGGTGTGGTGGTGGGCGCCTGTAGTCCCAGCTGCTTGGGAGGCTGAGGCAGGAGAATGGCAAATGAGTTTTTATCAGAGTTATTCCCAAGTGGAATGAGTATGGAATATTATTCAGCAGTAAAAAGGAATGGAGCACTAACACATGCTACAACACAGATAAACTACTAAGTGAAAGAAACCAGGTACAAAAGGCCATATGCTCTATGATTCCATTTACATAAAAGATCCAGAATGGATAAATCTATAGAGACAGAATGCAGATTGGTTTTTGCCAGGAGCTGGGAAGAGGAGAAAAGGGGAGAACCTGCTTAAAGGGTAAAGGGCTTAAGAATGATGGAAATATTTTGGAACTGGATAGCAGTGGTGGTGGCACAGTGCTGTGAATGGACTAAACACCACTGAATTGTTCACTTTCAAATGGTTAATTTAGAAATAAGAGAGGAGAAATAGCAACAAAAACGTTGAATGAGTAGTCACAGGATTCCCAAGTTCCCTAGCAATTAAGTTGTTTTCTTCAGCATAGGCCAGAAGTTTACTCAATAGAGACACAGTGACATATATAAAGTCAAGGTTAGACTAGAGAAACTCAAGATTCCTTCTAGTTTGGAACCATGATGGTCTGTGATGATTTGACATGCTCTTAAGAGCTTCTTCAAATACAAACAAAAGTATCTCCGATGACCCACAAGTTCTGCATGGCCTCACTGAAAACACCCTGTGTCCCCACCCCACCCAACCCCTACTCATTTCGCCCCATGTTGCCCCTTGTTCTAACTGTCCTGCTTTCTTTCAGTCCCTCATACACACCATGATCCCTCCCTTTCTCCAGACCCTTGCACATGCTTTTACACTCCCTAAAATGCCCTCCCCTTTCTACCTGGTTAATTCTCACTCATCCTCCAAGCATCATTCCTTCTGAGAAAATGTCTGTCACTCATTGCACCAAGACAAGAAGGGCCAAATATAGTGGAAACAAGAAAGGAAAAGGGAATGAAGGAAGAAGTGACTGTGGAGGCAGGATGGACAAGACTCAATGACCTTAGGGATCAAGAGTTACTGATTGGATCACAGAGGCTTTGCCAAATGCAAACTTATTTGCATTTATTTGACTATCATAATTTGCATCATTTACCTAGTACATCTTATTCATACTTATATGCTATACATATATTATATACTAGGTATTAAATTTGTCTTCAACGCTCTGATGTCCTTTCTTCATCTAACTGTATGCTGCTTAGAAACAAATCATATTGGGCTGGGCACGATGGCTCATGCCCGTAATCCCAGCACTTTGGGAGTCCAAGCGAGGTGGATCACCTGAGGTCAGGAGTTCGAGACCAGCCTGACCAACATGGAGAAACCCTGTCTCTACTAAAAATACAAAATTATCCAGGCACAGTGGTGCATGCCTGTAATCCCAGCTACTTTGGAGGCTGAGGCAGGAGAATTGCTTGAACCTGGGAGGCAGAGGTTGCAGTGAGCCAAGATCGTGC